>NW_028241597.1:0-55949 GCF_964263255.1 Lissotriton vulgaris
TAGGAAAAAAACATAACTTTCTAAACTGTACCATGCAGTTTGCATGCAGCTTTATGATGAAAGTTCTTGTTAATGTTAATGTTACTGTGGGTTTTGTAGAGCGCTCAGCTGCTCCGAAGAGCGTCCCGGCGCTATAGATCATCACACCAATACCAGCAACTAACAGGCAGCCATAACGGCACCAAAATTCACCAGAACAATTTACAGGGCAAAGAGATAAGTTTTAAGTCCCTTTCTAAAGACAGACAGATTAGAGCATGTTCGCAACGTCAGGGGCAGCGTGTTCCAAAGACGGGGGGCGAGGTAACTAAAGGAACGACCTCCACAACGAGCACGTTTCACTGTCGGCACGATGGCATTGGCCTGGGCAGCGGACCTCAGGGGTCTAGATGGAAGATAGAAATTGACCCTTCTCTGCAAATATCCAGCGCCGAAATTGTGAAGCGCCTTAAAAGCTGTAGTTAAGGTCTTAAAGGAGATGCGCTTACGAATCGGCAGCCAATGCAGAGAAACAAGGAGGTTGCTAGCCCTAGCTCTTCTGGTTAGACCAAAGATTGCCCTGGCTGCTGAATTTTGGACTATCTGCAGACGGGTCAGCAGATATTCAGGAAGACCCAGATAGAGGATGTTGGCGTAGTCTAGGCGTGAGCCTATCAGGGCCTGCACCGTAATCTTCTTGTGCTCCAAAGATAGGTATGGCAAAAACTTTCGCAACATCCTTAAGATGGCAAAGCACTTCCGAGTCAGGCCAGCAACCTGGGCTTTGAAGGAAAGAGTGTTATCAACCATCATGCCCAGATTCTTGGCTGTGACGGAATCGCTGGCAGGGGGAAACATGGCCGAAGGCCACCAGTGCTTCCATCTCGGGTCGGCAGGACAACCAAAAAACAATATCTCGGATTTGTCTGAGTTGCATTTGAGGCCGCTTTTCCCGAACCAATCAAACACAAACTCCAGCCACTTCCGGATGGCCGCTCCGTCGAAGTCACAGCCCCTGTCACAGGTAAACAGGAGCTGTGTATCATCCGCATAGGATATGATCTGAGCCCCTAACTCCTCCACCCGAGCCGCCAGAGGTGTAAGGAAGATGTTAAAAAGGGAGGGGCTAAGTATGGAGCCCTGCGGGACCCCCACCTCAAGCTGCGGCATAGGGGTGGAGAAAGGGGGGGCCCAGATCGTTTGTCTCCGGTCGGCCAAAAAAGATTGGAACCATGCGAACACCGTTCCCCTCAGGCCAATCTCCCAGAGTCTTGTTAGGAGAAGGTCGTGGGGAACGGTGTCGAAGGCCGCCAACAGATCGAGCATGATGAGCAAGGCCTTTCCACCCCTGTCCAGAGTCTCCTTCACTGCCTCGGTTACCTCGAATAGAGCGGTTTCTGTGCTCAGGTTAGATCTAAACCAGGACTGTGACTGATGTAATAATGAGTTATCCAATAAAAAGTTGGTTAAGGTGGTATGAACATGCTTTTCCATTATTTTGGCCAGGGCAGTCAACAACGAGATTGGCCTGTAGTTGGAATGCAATTTGGCGTCTGCATTCGGCTTTTTAATAAGGGGAAGGACTAGGGCCTGTTTCCAAGATAAGGGGACTTTGCCCGAGCTCAATGATGCATTGATAATGGGGTTGATGATCGGGTTGAGAGCAGGCGCCAAGGTCGCAAGACACTTGGCAGGACAAGGGTCAGGTGGAGAGCCAGATTTCAGGCTAGACAAGAGGTCGAGCAAGGCCTGAGGCTCTAAGGAGCGGAAACATTGCAGGACAGGACCCGGGGAATCCGTGTACGATACCAATGAATGTAACCAGGGGTTAAGAGAGCCGTCGGCCACAGAGCCAGAATCCGAGATGTTATGGGCTCCTGGCAAGGCCGACTGGATGGTGCTAATTTTATTAGTGAAAAATGCTGCAAGCTCAGTGATCCAAGGTTCCGAGAATGCAGACGTAGGAGTACAGCAGGAAGGAGAGATAAATTCTTTAACAATCTTAAAGATCTCTTTGCAGGAGCTGTCTGCTTCCTCAATTCTTTAAGCTAGAAAGGATTTTTTCTCTGCAGTAATCTCCCTATGATATTCTTTCACTGCTTCTCTGTAAGACTGCTTAGCAGATGTATCATACTGCCTCCTCTAAATTCTCTCCAGCCTCTTGCAATGCCTTCTCTTACCAGCCAAGGCAGCAGAAGACCTTCTTGGCTAACTGTGCTGGATTACAATTGTAACTTATGTACTTCACAGTAACAAACGGACCTCTGTGACAAAAGCAGTAACCCACAGAGATATACACATAAAATGCAGTTCTGTGATATGCATGATACACATTCTTTCCAACAGGCATATTAACCGTCTGCACTACCTAGATGAGTCAAAACTTCCACTTGACAAAACTCCGATCTCTCTGCAGCAGGAAAATTAATCACCAGAGATATCTTGACAATTATTTTGTGCCTGAAAACTGCTGGATGCACAGGGAACTTGGCAGTAGATGCTTTAAAAACCATAACATACTTCAAAGCCCAGTGGCCGCCTCACTTCAGTGCTTGGTGCGGTTGAATGGCACCGGTCACAATGCCTTAAAGCCGGCCTTGAGCAAGGCAGGCAGGGTCACATGATGTGCTAGGCTGGTACTGCACCTCTTTGCAGCAGGGTGGCTAAGACTATGCAGACCGTGGTGAAGGATGGAAGAATGGTGGGTGCACACAGTATCCCTCCAAGGCACAATCACACGGACAGGTAACAGGAGGACTAAGAATCAAACCTATCCTTGCATGCAGCTCTTTGATGGCAGTTCATAGCTCACTGTACTAGATTACAATTGTAACTTATGAAATGCATATTAATGAAAGGATCTCTGTGACAAAAGCACTAACCCACTGAGCTATGCTCATAAAATACAGTTTTGTGAACTGCAGAGTATATGTTTTTTCTAGGAGGCATTTTAAACCTCTGCACTACCGAAGTTGAGTCAACACTGCCACTAGATAAAACTCTGACCTCTCTCCAGCAGGAAGATTAATCCCAAGAGACATCTTGACAGTTCTATTGTTTCCACTAGCCAGGGACCCATCCATCAGCATGAATTTAAAACTGAAACTGGTCGCACGTTAGAGCATAGCACGGGTAGGTGCCTGTCAGTGGCTGATTCTAGTGGCTGGTGGTGGCTGGCTCAGGCATTGTCTGCTGGCCTGGATGGCTGTCAGCAGGAGTGCACTGACCTTGTACTGAGCACTACCACGACGTCCAAGGAGATGCTGTGTGTGTGATGAGGAGAGGAAGGGATGAGAGGACTAGGGGTGCGGAGAGCAGGACACAATAATTATAACGGGGCCATCTTTGGAAGTGCTTTTGTGTGCTACTACAGATGAATGGCCCGATGAGCAAGGGGTGGTCACCTGGTGTTCTTTTTGTATCTTCTTTTTTAAAGCAGTTGAGAGCACCTGTGTGGCCTGGCTGGTCGCAGGAGGCTGGAAAGGAGCGTGAGTTCTGAGTGGGTTCTGTTAGCCCACTGATTTTATTACTGTAGGCCAATATTGCAGCACTGCAGCAAAACTCCCCCCTCCAGTTGCAAAACCAACCCAACCCTTCCAGCCTCCTGGGAAAAAGCCTGATGACCAGTATGGCCAGTCCATCCTTGAACTCAAACTACTCAAAGTGTCCAGGAACCAGTGGCATATCACAGACCCCTGCAGCCCCCCGCGGGGGCCCCCCGCAGCGCGATACTCTGCCTGGAGAGCTCCTTAATGAGTCTGGAGGGGGGCCCTTCATGTACCTTGCAGGGAGGGGCCCTCAAGTTTCGTTACGTCAGTGCCACGTGCATGACAGTTTGTGTGGTTCTCCCTAGACCTTATTTTGCTAGAGAAAACCAAATACGCTACAGGAACTAACAGAATACTCAGTAGCATTTACCTTCTTTTCTTCCATGGTAGGGAGGAGCACATTTTGCAGAAGTTCTTCTACTTTCTGTGGAATAAAAAAAAACAGTAAGTCCTATCACTGTTTCACACATGCACCCTTTTTAATCCCACATCAATTTCTCGTTCAAAATGTTTCCCATGGTTTGCCCCAGGTGTTTGCGACTTTGCGCAGTGTCAGTTCAGACCTGTATGTGGAATGATTAAAAACTGGGGTAGAACCCCCGCCCACAAAGAGTCTTTCTGCAGAAAACATCTTTGTAGAAATTCTCCCACCCCAAATAAATGTTTTTACGACAAGACTTTAGGGGACAATAGCTTCACAGCTACAATTTGCTTGCCAAACAGTGTTTCACACATGCACCCTTTTTAATCCCACATCAATTTCTCGTTCAAAATGTTTCCCATGGTTTGCCCCAGGTGTTTGCGACTTTGCGCAGTGTCAGTTCAGACCTGTATGTGGAATGATTAAAAACTGGGGTAGAACCCCCGCCCACAAAGAGTCTTTCTGCAGAAAACATCTTTGTAGAAATTCTCCCACCCCAAATAAATGTTTTTACGACAAGACTTTAGGGGACAATAGCTTCACAGCTACAATTTGCTTGCCAAACAGTGTTTATTAGGAAAGCTTGATTGTTTTATCCTGTCAATTTGGGCAAGTTTCATAGAGATTGAAAATCCACAAAGTTGTAAAGTTGTGTAGTTTGTACAAATCTGCTGGTATAAAACTACAGCTCTAGTTTTCCCTGATAATTATTTAATAATATGTGATTTTGCTAAGTTCAACCTGGGACATCTATAGATCAGGTGTCATAGCAATGAACAGTTAGAGTACAATATGGTGGTGGCTTAAGTTGCTGCTACTGAAAGGGCCACTAAAGACCCTCTGCATTCAGGCCAGATGTACAAAATGATATTTTGATTATATAAACTGTGAGGAAATGGGGTGTATTATATGGTAAGGTTGTGCAATCACACTGTGTAATACACTAACCAACCCTTTTAGGACCCTTAGGTTTTGTTTGTCAAACTTTCAGCTAAACCATGGGTAGTTGTGACTCTGAGCAGCAAGGCTTACACCAAGGTACATGTGTAAAGCATTTAAACAGCACCAAAACAATTGAAGAAGAAATTGACAAGACACCAAAATTATCAGACACCAATTTATAAAAAAAAAGCTGTATTCCTTTTGGTATTTTTATACACCACAATGAAAAAAATCCACCAGAGGATTCAGGAGATATAGAATTTACAAAGAATAATGAATCAGGTTGTTTCACTCACTGCGAAAAAGCATTTGTAAATACAATGACTTTGACACTTTGAACCTTTTTCACCAAAATGTTTGAGATAGTTTGAAATCTGTCACTTAGACTCATTTTAGGTGACCAACTCAGTAAAGGGGTCCAGCAGGGTCCTCAGTAGCAGTTACCTCAGCAGGTGAAGCAGTATTCAGTCAGTTCCATATACTTTATGCCTTCGCAGGGCTTTCCTATGGAAATGGTCCTGATGTAAGGGATGAAGGATGCTGAAGATGTTCAAAGGATGCTGTGGATGCAATGCAGTCATCAGGTCTTGCTGATACTACTTCTCGGTCAAAGAAGGGGGTGAGGAGGTCCTGGTCACAGGATTGACTTCCCTCAAAGTTCTGTCGGTGCTGGCAGAAATCTAGTAGCCATGGGATCACTGGTAGCGCAGGATCGAGTTTATAGGCTAATCCCTCCTGGATCAGTCACTCATCCTCTTGGGGTTCCAGAAGCTCTCCAACAACACTCTCAGATTCAGCAAACTTTTTTGGGGGGAAATATGTTTATTTGCATTTTCTCATGAACCAACAATACAGTCATGCCATCATTGGTCAACACACCCTGTCCCCCCTCCCCCCACCCACTGATCCCTGCCATTGAAATCAACACCAAATTATTCATTTCAGGCACCTCTATCATGTCTTTTCCATCTCCAAGGCAACAATGCCACAGCTGACCCCGGTATATGAAACTCGTGTCTAGGAATATGCCATATCCTACTAGCGTTTTAGAGCCCCCCATCAAGGCCATGATATTTCCTCCATTTATTCCACACTCTACCAAATTTCCTAGAACAGCCCGAGCCTTATAGGTTACCCTTTCGGCAGCCATATAGAGATCCATACCTCTCCTCCACTCCTCCAATTGCGGTATCGTGGCCGCCCCCCACTGCCCTGCCACATCTCTCTTCGCAACCACCAGTGCCAGGGCAAGGAAGATCAATAGAGGGCTTGCAAGATCAACATCGTTTGTCATACCTAACAGGACTAATTTAGGGTTTGTTTGACAAGGTAGTCTCCAGCACCTCCCCCAGTTCTCTCAGGATCCCCACCTAGTGCACCTGTATCCTCGGGCAGGACCAAATTACGTGGTAGAAATCCCCTCCTCTTGCCAGCATCTCAGGCAATTCGTGTCTCCAGCTCTTCCCATTCTGTGCAGGCGTACCCTATAAAAATATGTCCTATGCAGTACTTTGAATTGAATGAGCCGCAACCGGGATTTAATCACTACCTCCCTCGGATGCATGAGTACAGTGTCCCAGTCTACTGGGTCCATTTCACCCACATCCCTCTCCCAGTTACTTCTAAGGGTGCCTAGATCGTCTGGCATGTTGTTCATAAGAGTCCTATATGTGAGTGATACCGCCCTTTCCTGTACTTGCTCTTGGAGCAGGCGGCCTTCCAATGGTGCGTACCCAGTGAGCGTGCCTACTGGGATCCCCTCTGCCCGCCAAGCATGTCTAAGTTGTGCATACTTAAGGTATTGCATGCGGAGCAGGCCAAATTCCGCCCATAGCGTCGAAAACGATTTCAGTTGCCCCGCGGCCGTCACGTTCCCAATCGTTGAGATCCCTATATCGTCCCATCCCTTAAACCCTCTCAATTTATTCAGTTCCTGTAACCAGGCGCAGTGCCACAAAGGTGTCTGTCTGGTGGGCTACCTGTCCCAGCCTATGGCCTTAGTCACTCGGTTCCAGACCGTCAACGTAAGTCTAGTGGCCAGCAGCAGTCCCCCCTTCCCTTTGCCCCCATATAAATAGTGGTTGTACGTGCGAGTGCCTATCTTATATCTCTCAAGCATATATGTGGGCTGTAGGGCCGGGGCGTGGAACCAATCATTACTGGGTACCAAGTGTTCCGCCCAATAATAGGCCTCGGTATTGGGGAGTGAGATCCCTCCTTCATACTGGTGTCTCTGCACGGTCGTCAATGCAACCCGTGGTTGCTTACCCAACCAGTGGAAGGTTCTCAATTCTTCATTAGTTTCTGCAAATACCCTACGGGAAAGGGATAGTATTCGTTTTGAAATGCGTATAAGAGCTTGGGCAACCTCATCATTTTAAACATGGCCGCCCGGCCTAGGATAGTAAGGGGTAGGAGTCGCCATCTACTCGCGTCTTCCATAAAGTTATGCACTATCCTTCTGATGTTTGTAGTATATGAACGGCCACTATCTAGCGTCACAAACACTCCAAGGTAGGTAAAGCCCTCGCTAGTCGTCTGTAACGTGTGTGGGAGGTTCGTCCATTGCTCCCGTCCCCGAGGATCATATAGGACCGAGTTATGCCAATTTATCCTGTATCCTGCCTGGGCCCATATCTTTATAACTCCATGAACAGTGCCGGTATCGTCGTTTCTGGGTGTGTTATGTATAGGAGGACATCATCCGCATAGAGGGAGATTTTCTCCTCTGTGTTATCGTGTGTTCCCAACTGAAAGCCCCTGATACCTTTGTTTTGCCTAACTGCTGTCGCGAGTACCTCGATTGTCAACGTGAAAAGCAGGGGTGACAGGGGGCAGCCTTGTCTGGTACCCTGTCTGACTGGGAAGTCCCCCGAAACAGTCCCATTGACCTTGACCCTGGCTCTAGGGTCCATATATAGCAGTTATACCCACTGTCATAACTTCGGGCCAAAACCTAATCGCACCAGCACTCCCTCCAGAAAAGGCCAATGAACCGTATCAAATGCCTTTTCGGCATCAAGCAACAGGAACCAATGAGGATCCTGTCTCCCACCTACTTTCTGCAGCCAGTTGTGAGTCCTCCGGAGGTTAAATCTAGTAGCTCTGCCCGGGAGGAACCCAGTTTGATCCAGGTGGACTAGGTCCGGTATAACCCTCCGTAGCCTAAGGGCCAACACTGTCGCCAGGAGTTTCACCTCTATATTTAATAGGGAAATAGCGATAGGACGAACACTCATCAGGTGGTTTCCCTTCTTTATAGATCGGCAATATCGTGGCCATGCGGAGGTCGGAGGGAGTCTTCTCTCTTCTATTGCCCCTTCAAAGAGTCCCAGTAGGTGGAGCGCTAAAAGGTCCGCAGTGTGCTTGAAAAACTCTGCCGGGAATCCATTTGGGCCGGGGGATTTCCCCGCACGCAGTTTGGCGAGGGCCATCTTTACTTCATCTATTGTGATGGCGGCCTCCTCAAAATTATCAGTGTCTTCGACCTCCAGCATAGGGAGTTCTAGGTTGGCCATATATCGCATAGCATCCTCCTGCGTCCCTAGGTCTTGCGCGTCATAAAAGATTTGGTAGTGCTCTGGAAAGGCTTCAGCTATCTGAACATCCAAACTCGTCAGGTTCCCTCGTGCATCATGAACCCGTTCCACCCATCGGGCATCCCTTTCCTTCCTGCTCAGCCATGCCAGTAGTTTACCCGATTTGTCCCCCACATCGTACAATCGGTGTAGCGTCGCCAATGCCTGTGTCTTGGCCTCTCCTGTTACCAGGTCCCTAGATTGGCGTTGAGTATCTGTCAACTTACGAAGGGTCTCCGCGGCTTTGCTAGCCTGGTATTTTCTTTCCAGCTCGAGTATGTGAGCTTCTAGTGTTTCAATTTCTCCCTGTCTCTTTCGGGTTTCTTCCGCCACCCTGTTCTGCGCTCTATCTCTCAAGACCGTCTTGAAGCCCTCCCAAAAGACCACCGTGGATGAGACCGACCCTTCGTTTTCAGCTACATAGACCTTTACGTCCGCCCTAAGGTCTTTCAATATAGCCGGGTTCTGCAGGTCCCAGGCTGACAGTTTCCACGTACCACCCCTCCGGCCCCTCCCCCTCCCCATCTTCACCAATAAAGGCGAGTGATCCGAGATTCCCCTCGCTTTGTATTCTGCTGTATCCTCCCTAGTTAATACATGCTGGGCAAGAAAAATATAATCCAGTCTCGAATAGACCTTATGTGCGCCTGAAAAGAAGGAACAGGCCCTATCCTCTGGGTGTAGCCATCTCCACACATCTGTTAAACCCAGGGTATCAATCATGTTGCAGAGGGGGGTCGGGACTGGTCCCTGGCCCTGTCTACAGTTCTGTCTAGCATCGGGGTGAGCAAATCGTTGAAATCTCCCCCCAGCACTTGTAAGGTTGAAGGACTGGGTTTTTGCTAAGACCCAGCGGTGCCAGGGATAACACCTAAAACCTTCGTGGGTAACCTGTTCCGGCGTACAAATGACAGAGACACGGGACACTTCCTTCGGCGTCAAAGATTCGAGGTTTATTACTGCAGGGAACACAGAAGTCACAAGAAGTACAACATGTGTAGGTTCGAGGAGACTGCTTCAAATTGTATCTGTGGATCGCTCCTCTTATACAGTTTTCAAGCATAGGATAACATGGTGCACAAAGGTTTACAACTTGGTTCCCATCGTAAAAGTGATAAGGGGTCGCTTTCATGTATTCAGGGCCCGGAACATAACTACAGTAACATTTGGCGGTTCCCAACTGTAAAAGTACATCTTCCCACCATTAGTACATTCCAATCAGCAGTAAACGAATCAAGGAAGAGTCAGAAACAGGTGCAGAGGAAGACGAAAACAGTGAACAGATCGAAAAGGGTGTAAAAGGGGTGGCGTCAAGGAACACGAGTTGCAGGCATCAAAGGGGACGTGCTTAATGAATGCACAACTGAGACAATAGAGCGGCACGGCAAGATGAGCCTCGAGCGGGGCCATCTGCCTTACAGTGTCATCCCCCTCATCATAAAGACACCTTCAAAGGAAACGTGTCTTCCGCAAGAGTTTGGGAATCCCAGGGTCACGAAGCGGACAGCGTCCGTTCGCTGGCTACTTGAGGGCAAGAAACAAAATGGATGCCGTATCTAAGATGGAACCCGTGGGCTCAGATGAAGAAACCCACGAAACAAACGAACGGTTCAGGTTAGCACAGCGTAAACGCGTACACCCACTAAACTCGTCATTTGCGGTTCATAGATACCAGACTCGACCATATTCGTGCGAGTCGAAAACACCACTTACAATTGTCACGGAACCTCAGACGCTCCTTTTGCCCTCATGTAGGCAAGCACTAGTCAGAATCATAATCGATCTCGATATTCATCAGACCATCTAGATGCTGCTGCAACATAATTCTATCCATCAGAGTCCCTTTGGTAACAGGCGGCTGCCTTATACACGTCGCAGCACAGAGGCCACATAAAGCAGGACCACACTGCACACAAAGGCAACACGTGAACAGGAATGCTACAACAACCCCGATGATCATCAGAATCTTCCAACCCCAAGTCGACATCAGGCCCCAAAACCATCCGAGTAACGTCCAATCCCCTACGTCCACGTGTATGGACTCAGAGATCTTATGCAACTTCGAGATGGCTTGATAGACAGTCGGAGCGTTGTCTGGAATGAATACACAACAACTCGAATGGATCACTCTACATACTCCACCTCGATCTGCTAAGACAACGTCTAAAACCATACGATTTTGTAACGTCATCAACCTATCCGCCTGAAGCGCTGCTGTAATATTACCAAGGGCACTGGCAGTGATGTTAGCTGTCGATTCCACCACTCGAGTCAACTGTCTCAGGTTCCTACTATTGATCATAGGCCCCCAAAACGGCAAGAAACCCTTGAAAAAGTCTCCTGCCTCTTGACCGGCAGTGTCCTCTTTGCTAATCACGCCCCTCACAACTCTGGTCTTGTGGTAATCGGAGGCGACTGTAAAAGTCGGTGGCAACAAATTTGCAATATAACAGGTGCCCACAAAGTCAAGGGGCAACCATGTATATGCACGGTCGTAACAGACAAAGTACGTACCCTTGGCAGTCAGGAGAACAGGGGAAGAGAGCATTGGTAAGACATACGTCTCAGAGCAAGCACTCTCTCCAAGGTGAGCCCTCTGATTTCGACCACGGCCTTTTAGACAGAAATTACCGAGGTGGGGTACGACCCATATTGGAGACGAGCTCCTAAGCTGTCTTTCGCCCACGAGCGCACTATACTCAACCTCACTGAGATCCCTATAGGCTCGCACCTCTTCCTCTGGGATGAGCGACGGCTCATAGATATCCCTATCTAAATCAGCAATCGCTATTGCCAAAGGCTTATGGTACGGACCAGGACCAAAGTGTGGAGAACGTGGCTCTCGATTGGGGTAAGAATCTAGTGCACTTCGAAACATTGTTTGCAATGCTCGAGCTGAACCCTGGGAACTATAAGGAAGGACCAAGTACGGAATTCCCTTATTGGTGGTATGTGGCATTAACCCACACATCAAACAATTGGTAGTGCTCATCACCAACTGATGCTGATGAAGGAGCTGAATGAAGGAATTATTCATGAATTCTGCACGTCTAGCCTGCTCGTGTTGGGGTAAGATGTGGAAGGAATGAGGAGAAACAGTGGTAGTAAGTTTAGGTTCAGGAGAAGGGGTAGGTGAGGCAGAAGGCAACAATGACTGTATCATGTAATACACCCCACCCACCAATAACGAAGAAACAGTTAAGAATAGAAGGAACACCTGAAACATGAAGCATTTTGTGTGTGCAATTCTGCGCAACTCGAGTCTTTTAGCCGGAGCCTTTTCCATGTCCGACAGCTTCGAGAAAGCCATCCTCTAAAACCGTCCGCTACGTTCTTGACGCACTTCGTTCTGTGTAGCAATAGTCAATCCCCAGGAGTTCCTAGGAATCGACGGTCTCTGACCTAGTGTCAAGACCTACTAACCAGAAGGAAGTACCCGCGCGGCCCTACGGTCCACCCGGATGTAAGGTATCTTTAATCAATAATATATACATAATCTGTTAGCTGTGGAAGCAAAACACATATATGGAAAAAGACTCAAAATTTTCAAAATTTACAACTTGGCAAGTGTGTTCAAAACTAGACAGTGGCAATGGGGCAACGTGAATATCAGGGGAGAAAGCAAATATTCTTGTTTTATTAGTCTCTAGTACTGGATCGAAGAAAATATCGGCTTCTCCCAGGACGTGTCTGCTCGTCAAACAATTGGTCCGATGATGAGACAGAGTTCTGTTGACCAGTCAATTGTTCAGATCTTGAGTTTTGTGATGACAAATGTTTAACAATATCGTTCTGCTGCACTGAGGTATCTCCGACAGGCTGAGCGTCGCTGAAAGGGACAAAGTTTGGAGCAGCTTCGGTTTCAGACGATGCGATGCCCTTCTTCACCCACGAGTCTGCTGGTAAAGGTATAGGTACCTTTTTAGTATGGGTGGCATGCACCCAATTCTTGCGCCCTTCCAAACGAACAGCAGTCCTCGTGGCAAGGAGAACTTGGTAGGGTCCAGTAAAACGAGGCTCAAGGTTGTGCTTCCGGCTGAAATTCCTTGTCACAACCCAGTCTCCAGGCTGGAGCTGGTGGCCTGGACCCTCCGTCTGCGTCGGCAGTGCTTCAAAGACCTGTTGGTGAATTAACCTCAGTTTAGTAGTCAGATCATGAAGATAATCAATCAACATTGGGTACTCAAGATCAGAGAACACACTGGGTCTAGGGACCCCCCAAACATTTGCAGGGCGGCCGAACATAATCTCATAGGGACTAAGCCCTACTCGGGAGTGTACAGTCGCCCTGGTTGACAGAAGAGCTAAGGGCAAAGCGTCAGGCCACGAGAGACCAGTCGTAGCCTGAATCTTCGCTAGTTTCAGTTTAAGGGTGCCATTATACCCCTCAACCAAACCTGCTGACTGGGGATGATTGGCGCTGTGGAATTTTTGTGTAATTCCAAGGCCCTTACACACATTCTTCATCACACTCCCTACAAACTCACTTCCGTTATCAGACCATACAATTCGTGGCATTCCATACCGAGGAAAGTATTCCTTCAGTAGGATTTTTGCAGTGGACAGAGCAGTGTTGTCTTTGAGAGGGTAGGCTTCGATCCATCGGGAGAATGCGCAAACCACAACTAAAACGTACTTCAGGTTATTGTATCGCTCCATATGGATGAAGTCTAGCTGAATCACCTCAAAGGGACATGAAGGGGGAGCAAAATGGCCAGGGGGTGTAGGAGTTCCCTTACCAGGATTGTACAGCATACATATCATACAATTCTGAACCAATCTCTCAGCACACTTAGTAATACCATCATTCTTCCATACAGGGGACAACAACTTGCAGATACCTTTCGCACTAATATGTGCCAAGCCGTGTGCCATCGTCACAACAGCTAGCACACACGCATCCGGCAACATCCACCTCTTATGTTCCGACAAACCAATCCAGCAACCATTCGCATCCAACTTTCCCGTACTCTCTTTCCACTTCGTCTTTTCAGTCTCGGTGGCCTCGTTCTGAATTGCTTTCACACTCTCAATAGTGTCCTCACACATACCAGTTTCTGCAGGCCACCTTACCGAACTCGTCACATACATTTTAGTGCTAAGGTTCCGGGCAGTCTCCTTAGCAATCTCATCCGCAAACGCATTGCCACGACCAACGTCATCCGCCACCTTACGGTGTGCACTACATTTAATAATCGCCACCTGCTTGGGCAATGTAAGTGCATCCAAAAGATCATTCACAAGCTGTCCGTGCTGAATCTTTGTACCATGCGATGTCATGAAACCTCTCTCTCTCCACAAACGTCCAAAACTGTGCGCAACACCAAACGCATTTTGACTATCAGTAAACACATTCACCCATTTCCCTTTCGACAACACGCACGCTCTAGTCAAGGCAATCAGCTCTGCCGCCTGTGCAGAATTCTGATTCAATCTCGCAGTCTCCACAACCGTACTCAACGTCACCACAGCATACGGAGTCGTCAACTCACCATTCGGCAACTTAAAACACGACCCATCCACATACAGGGTCCCATCGGGATCTTCTAATGGAGTATTTTTCAAATCAACACGACCTTTTGTTTCCTCCTCAGTTCGTAAGTAGCAGTCGTGAGGCGCTACTTCGTCTGACTCCATACTGATCGGCAACAACGTCGCCGGATTCAGGACATTACAGCGCTTTATCTGAATGTGACTTGCCAAAAGCGTCAACTCGTACCCAGACAACCTTGCACTCGTCAGGTGTTGGGTTTTCGTACGATTCAAGAGAGTGTCAACTGCATGCGGAACCATCACCGTAAGCATATTATCCATGACCAATCCTGCAGATTGTCGGATGGACACCGCAGCTGCCGCTGTTGCTCTCAAACAACTCGGCAATGCTCTAGCTACTGGGTCCAAGGTCGAGGAAACATATGCACATGGACGTTGCTTACCGCCGAATTGTTGCGTTAAAACACTCAACGCACAACCTTCCCTCTCGTGAACGTATAGTGTAAATGGCTTACTGTAGTCAGGGGTACCTAAAACAGGGGCCGAACACAACGCGTCACGTCAGAGAAACTTTTCTGACATTCTTCCGTCCATGGTAAAGGAGTTGGAACATCCTTGCACATAAGAGCTACCAATGGTTTCGCTAGCAATGAAAAATTTGGAATCCATTGCCTGCAGTATGACGTGATACCTAAAAAGGCACGCACATCTCTCTGAGTTGTTGGCACAGTCATACGAGCAATCGCTGCAATTCTCTCTGGGGTCAACCTTCTTCCCTCCTTTGACAATAAGTGACCTATATAGGTTACTTCTTGACAACAATATTGCAGTTTAGAAGGTGACACCTTGTGATGTAAGTCACAGAGATGCTGCAACAATGACACCGTAGCAATTCTGCAAATGTCCTGAGTATCTGCAGCCACCAATAAGTCATCGACGTATTGGATCAAGGCCGCACCAGCCGGCAACATAAACGCATCAAGTTGGCTCTTCAAGGCTTGGCTGTATTTCGATGGACTCTCACAGTAGCCCTGAGGAGCGCGTTTAAACCTAAAGCTGCGGCCACCAAGAGAGAAACCGAAAAGGTCCCTACTCTCTTTGGCAATCGGAATGCTAAAGAAAGCATTCTTCAGATTGATCACTGAGAACCAAGATGCAGAGGCTGGAATCAGAGTCAGTTGAGCCGTAATGTCAGGCACCACAGGGAACTGAGGAATCACAATTGTATTCACCTCCCGTAAATCGATGACAAAACGATAAACAGGGGGTTTCGATGGATCAGTGCGTTTCAGAATGGGCAGCACAGGGCTATTGCACACGTTTCCCCGAGTCTCTTCGATAACATCTTTCTCAATCAAATCGTAGATGATTGCTAACAGCGCTCGCTCACCATCAAGAGAGATACGATACTGGGGAATACGTGGCAAACGCACATTAGATTTCAGATGAACAACATAAGGAGAGATATCAAGCAGGCCCACGTCATTGGGACCTGTTGCCCACAAAGATGCAGGAAGAGAACTCAATTCCGGTGGGAGCTTGTCGATGGACAAATACATAGGAGAGACAACTTTCTCACCCAATGTAAGCATTACTCCCGCAGGAGAACAATACAAAGTCGCATACAGACGTTTCAGCAAATCCAGGCCCAAAAGATTCTCACCACAACCAGTAGTCAAAATCAAAGGAGCTTTCAGCTCACGAGGCCCAATTGCAAGGGGCAAAGGGCACGAAACCGGATTGCTAACAGGGGCGCCAGAGAATCCAACTGAAACATTTGTTAAGCCAGACAAAGGTGCGCCAGGGAGTTTCGAATGCATGATGGAACTTTTCGCTGCACCAGTGTCCAACAGAAAAGGCTCAACGACGCCCGAGGTGGCAACTGCGACGTAAGGCCCTCTCTGATCAACCGGAACTGATACTACTCCCTCTCCTTGTCTATGGCTGTCCTAGTAATTACCGTCGTCAGTGTTCTGATCGACGTAATAATCGTCTACATTGTACTGAGCAGATCTGCTTTGCGATGATCCACGCTGATCGAAACAATTATTAGAATCGGAAGAATTATTGGAACGATCATTTTGAGCACCGCGACCTCTACCACGTGATGCTTGTTGGGGACCACTACGACCTCCTCTAGATGAATTATCACTATTTCGCTCACTCAAGACTGGACAATCGAATTTCAAATGACCCTCGTTCCTACAATAGGCACACTGATTGTACCCCAACGTAGATCTCTGCGAAGAGGAGTCATTTCGTGTTTGCGACCTATTCGGCTGAGACTGCGATCGATTCCGCTGTTGCGAATCATTCTGATTCAAACGTGGAGGATACGCTTGTTGCAACAACACTTTCGTTTTGAGCTCTTTCGTCTTTTTATCGGCACGATCATTCTCCTCTTTCTCTCTATTCTCATAATATTGGGCCGTGGCCAATATCTGAGCAGAAGTGGAAACAGCCCACGCACTTTCTGAATTTCTTAATTTGTTGCTTAAGTCCGGCAACAAATTTGATACAAATTTGTCCACAAACAACCTCTGACCTCCTTCAGTGCCCATATCCTGACCACTATGATCAATGAATGCCTCCTCAAATCTCGTAAAGAAATCAGAGACACTTTCATCCTTCTTTTGTTTGCAAGCGGACAACTTGTCCCAATTCACCTTCATAGCTGGCATAAGCGTTTTCATAAGAGTGATTATTCTCTGAGGGAGATTAGCAATCAGCTGATCGGGCTTAGCCCCACCAACTTGCAAAGCATCTGCAGCAAGAAGTGCAGCCCAGTCACCGCCTAATTCTGCTGCATGATCTTGCTGACAAATCTTTGCCCATACCGGTTGCGGTACGACATTGCCAAACAACATATCAATGTCGGCAAGATTCATGATCGTAGCATCCACAAGCTGCGACAATTCTTTATAGTACCCTGCAGGATTTTTGCGAGGGTCAGGCAAAGATTGCTTTACCTGTAAAACTTCCGATCGTTTCCACGGAAGATGTATCCACACTCTCTGAAAGTGTGGCGGAACAATAGGAACAGCCTGTGCATCACCAGGCATCCACACTGGTGGGACTTCGCGCATGGGATACTGACCAGGCGCTGCTGGCGATCCCTCAATATCTTCTACAAACAATGCTCGAGGCATTATACAAGGACAGAAAGATAGCAACTGCTCGACAGCACGTCGAACATTGCTACCCACTATCATTCCGCTCGCAAACTGAAGCTGAAGATTAGTTAGAGCAGTCAATGTATCATCAGACGCATCAACCGATATTTGATCACGCAAAAGCTTGCACATCTCCTCAAAGACAAACCTCTGTGTCGGTACGTTGAACTGAGAGAACGTATCAAGCACCACACGTGGAGGATTCCTAAGGGGATATTTCATCCAAGCCATCGCCATATCATATAGACAGTCACGTTCCCTACTACCGGGAAGCTGACTTCGTCTTTGGGGACCATCAGAACCAGCGGACTCAAGAATCGGTCCAAGAGAATTGAAAAAGTTAGCAGCAACAGAAGGGACACGACGTCCAGTAGATGGGGTATTAGGGTAACACAACGGGGTAACAAGAGAAGTATTAGAAACAGAAGGAACAGCAGGAGTAACCAGAGCAGTAGGAGTAGCGGAACCAGGAGTATGAGGAAGTACAAGCGGAGGAGCAGTAGGGACAGAAGTAGGCAGAGGAGCAGGAACAGTTGGAGAAACAGGAGCAGGGGGAACCACAGGAACTGCGGTACCCTGCGCACACGGAGGTGGCGATTTCAAGAGATAGGACAACAAGGGGTCCTCTGCTACGTCCTCCTTCTTATCCGTACCCGTCGGTAAAGCGGGGTAGCACTTATCTATAGTCATGCGCTGCAATCTATCGAAAACGTCCTTTTCCTTATCCTCCTTATCTCGCTGGAACTGCTCTGCGTTTCTTACCATAGTAACAATACCTTCTCTCTTATTACGTTTGATCTGTTTGATTTCTTTCTGCTTGGCTTCTTTACGCCATAACCGAAAGGAATCAAACATGGCCGGCCTTGCTTTTCTTTGGAACAATTTAGCTTCAAGATTATCTAAAATTGGAGTCTCAAAACTACCATGAGGTGGCCAACTAAGGACACCGTCTTTCTTAGTGTATCGAACCCAACACTCATTGAACGTAATTGGACCTAAACCGTGTCGGCTGTATAACTCATAAGTTGGAGTTCCAATCGGAGGTATCGGACACGAGTCCTCCAATCGGGAGTCCGCACCACAACTTCTAAAGCAACTGAACAAAGTACTACAGCCAGGCATCGTGCCCACTAACCGAGTTTCACAAACGTCAAGGGTTATAGGATTACAATATCCCTACAAAGAGCAAAACCCTCGGTTTTTGGCGACTGCAGGCGTCAAATATCACAACAAAGAACAAAGTACCAAGAACCACAAATGCAATGGAACCATGCAACAACTAAGCACCCACAACAAAGGACTCTGGGAGCGACCCACAAATACTTAACTCAAAGATCAATGGCGTCACCAGGAAGGCCAGTCAATCGTCTCGCTGTACCAAGGTCTACGCCAGGCGCCAAAACAGGTCTACAGTCAGGGCAGCAGTCCGTCGCAGCCGTCAGGAGGCGGGGATCTTCGCGGGAAAAGTCGTCGGGCCACTTGTTTCGACAACAGGACCGATGAAGCGGGGTGCACCTTCCCTCAGAGATTTCACACGAAGTTCCTCACAATCGTCGGGCTTGGACCGGTACCACTGATGCAGCCCCACATTAGGCGCCAACTGAAGGACTGGGTTTTTGCTAAGACCCAGCGGTGCCAGGGATAACACCTAAAACCTTCGTGGGTAACCTGTTCCGGCGTACAAATGACAGAGACACAGGACACTTCTTTCGGCGTCAAAGATTCGAGGTTTATTACTGCAGGGAACACAGAAGTCACAAGAAGTACAACATGTGTAGGTTCGAGGAGACTGCTTCAAATTGTATCTGTGGATCGCTCCTCTTATACAGTTTTCAAGCATAGGATAACATGGTGCACAAAGGTTTACAACTTGGTTCCCATCGTAAAAGTGATAAGGGGTCGCTTTCATGTATTCAGTGCCCGGAACATAACTACAGTAACATTTGGCGGTTCCCAACTGTAAAAGTACATCTTACCACCATTAGTACATTCCAATCAGCAGTAAACGAATCAAGGAAGAGTCAGAAACAGGTGCAGAGGAAGACGAAAACAGTGAACAGATCGAAAAGGGTGTAAAAGGGGTGGCGTCAAGGAACACGAGTTGCAGGCATCAAAGGGGACGTGCTTAATGAATGCACAACTGAGACAATAGAGCGGCACGGCAAGATGAGCCTCGAGCGGGGCCATCTGCCTTACAGTGTCATCCCCCTCATCATAAAGACACCTTCAAAGGAAACGTGTCTTCCGCAAGAGTTTGGGTAATCCCAGGGTCGCGAAGCGGACAGCGTCCGTTCGCTGGCTACTTGAGGGCAAGAAACAAAATGGATGCCGTATCTAAGATGGAACCCGTGGGCTCAGATGAAGAAACCCACGAAACAAACGAACGGTTCAGGTTAGCACAGCGTAAACGTGTACACCCACTAAACTCGTCATTTGCGGTTCATAGATACCAGACTCGGCCATATTCGTGCGAGTCGAAAACACCACTTACAATTGTCACGGAACCTCAAGGTATCGGAGGAATGAGGGAGGATATCTGTGACCCCTTTTAGAGTACTTTCCTGCAGTTTTGGGGGCGTGTATGCCGAAACTATCGTGTAATCCTTTCTTCTCCAAGTGCCCCTTACTCCCACGTAGGTCCCCTGGGGGTAAGTCCATACCCTCGCCACCCTGAATGGTTGGTGTCTCTTTATCAATATCGCCACCCCTCTGGAGCCAGTAGTAAAACCTGCATGTGCGAGAACTTTATATTGCCCTCTAGCCAGAAAGCCACAATTATTGCCCTGAAGATGTGTTTCCTGCAGTAGTACTATGTCGGGGCCCACCCTCTTGACATATGCGTTCACTAGGCCCTGTTTAATCTTGCTGCCCAAACCATTTACATTCCATGTTAATATCATAGGCCCTCCCAGTTCCTGCAGTGTCTCTACATTGTCATCCGGCATCCTGCCTGGAGTCTCTATATGTGGTGGCCATAGTCAGCAGTAGTGGTGGCGCCCTGAGCGCCAGTGTGTGCGACCTTTCCAACTTGTCCTGTTCCCGCCCCTTCCCTGCCTCCCTGCAATTCCCCCCAGCCCAAACCCTCCATGCCCCAAAACTCAAAACAAGAACAATTCCCCCCCACCACGCCCACCCCACCTCCTTCCCCCTCCAGTCCCATCTTCCACATACACATGATACAGGACTGGCAGCGGAGAAGGTCTGTCGCCCTCCCACAGTTCACCCCCCTCCACCAGCACTTACAACCTATTCAATGGGCATGGGAAACAGGATCAGTGGTCCTGGTTACAAAAGCAAAACAATAACGTATAGAAACAGTAAATAAGGGGGTGTGAAATCAACTTGCGTGCCTCCCAGCAGAGCTGGAATCTCCATTGCCCATCCTGTCCCGGTTTAAGAGTGTGAGTCTTGGGTACCATTCCGCGAGTCTTCCGTCTGACCACCTGTGTCCTGCTCCAGTTCTCGGATTGCTGTCACTAAAGGGTGCATTGACTGCGGCTCTTACCCCTCTCCTCCGGAGGCTCGGCCCCCTGCATCTCCCTCTTCCTCAGAGCCAGTGTTCCTCTCCAAGCAGTGAAACCTGGACCCCGCCGTGCTGCTTCCTCCGGGAGATGTCGAATTTCACCTCTGCCTGCCTCGCGTGCTGTAGCTGGGATAGGGTGTCGACTGCATTCGTCCTCTACCTCTTTGTGGTAAATAAATATTTACCGTCTGAATTTCTATGCAGTAAAGTTCAATAAAATAACTCAGTCGAAAATAAGAGTCAAAGTCCGTGGCATCTGAGTTATAAGGGTTTTATTCCATAAAATGGAATGGTTCGAACCAGGGTATCATGTTCCTTTCACCATAAAGGATCAGGAAGGGATAGAGCATACTTTATTGACAGAATACAACTTTTATAGTTAATGCATATAATGGTGATGAATACAGAAGGCGTAACAGCTGAGAGAAACGAGATAAGAACACATGTGCATAACAGAAAGGCGTGCACGAGGGCGTACACAGAGGTGTCTGCTAGAAACGTCACATGAAAGTGTCACAAGTGGGTGGATACATAGTGGAATCTTGCAGTGTCAGCAGAAATCTGTAGCAGGGATGCGCGCGCAGCAGCATGACGTGTGACTGACGTGAGGCTGGAGGGTGCAGGGGACTTGACATTTAGCACTAGAGGAAAGAGACAGAAGTCTGGCATGTCAGATCGACTCGTTCCTAAATCATATCTAATATCTTGTGTTTGGGGAACTATATTATCTAGAAGGAAAAGGTCTCTCGGGCAGAGGCTACTCTATACTGACTATTAATGCGTGCATATGTGACTACGTGTCTGCGTGTAATGCGAGGGGCCATGGGCCTACCATGGTAACAGGAGCAATGAATTACTTGCATGGAGACAGAAAGGCCGGGCCCTTTGCTCTGCAGCCGGGGAAATGTTTATCTATACTGCTAGACTGGAATGTGTTTTCGAGGAGCTGAACTCGGCTATACTGATAACTTGAAGGCAAAATACTGTCTTTGGCAGGCAAGCAGGCCGAGCCGGGCACCGCTCGCCGTGCAGGGAGTAGGACAGAGGTCAGGGATGCATCCCACGTTGCAGCTTTCAGGAGGCAGAGACCAGAAAGGGCTCGATGGCAGAAATCAGGGCCTTGCTCTGCAGGACTAGGAAAAACGTGGAAGTACACCATGAAAAGACGTTGGCAAGGCATACTTAGGAACTGAATTATCGATCCATTCATGGTGGATCTGAAAGAGGACATGTTAACGTTGGACGCAAATGTATTTGCGTCTTCATAGCAGGCCGAGGAGGGAAGTTACATGCACTTTAAGCTCGTACATGGAGACGGTGGGGTTCACGTTAGGGGACACAATTGACTATAAAAATGTATATTACCTCATTCCCTCCTTGTCCCCTACGGACCCTTCATGATATATCAATCCTCATTAGTCCATCTATTTGTTCATATAACATCATTTGCTCTTCCTTTTTCAGACGGGATTTAGAACGTGGACTTGGATGAGGAAAACATGATGTGGCTCACAAGCCGCAAATCGCCGGCCCACATTGTATACATAGGCAACAACTGAATACTATGAGAAGGGCTATTCCGAGGAAGGACAGGACTTTCCATCCCCAGGCTGATAACACGCTCCAGAACCAACCGGACCAAGTCCAGGTACCTGGATTCTGATGTATCTGACTTGCAATCTTATGGAGACGCGTTATGGCTTTATATACTGACGGTGCATTATTTGGAATGAAAACACAGCAGCTCGATCCGAGGACTTTACAGGCCCGCCCCTATCGGCCAGGATGACGTCAAGGACGAGACGATTTTGAAGAACGACAAGTCTCATAGCAGACTGTTCCTCGGTCAAGTTACCTAGGGCGGAAGTAGTTTCATTCACTAATGCTTCGAGGGTTCTGGTTAAGTGACGTATAGATTTACTATTAAAGACAGCACCTAAATAGGGAAAGAAACCTTTATTGAAATCTGTGTATCGTTCCCATGCCGTTTCAGTATAGTCGACAATCGGGAGATCTCTTTTGGGTCTATGAACTAGATGGGAGTTTCTATGATAATCAGGCGGAGCTAGAAAACAGGTGGCAGAAGGAATGCAATGTAACATGTCCCATCCCAATCTAGTGGCAAACGTATATAGGCTGTATGACCACAAATGAAATAGGAATGACGGGTAGCTTTGAATGTAGACTTGCCTTTGTCACTGAATTCGATCACAGTAGTACATTTACTATGACCTAGAGGTACTGAACCATTCTTTCTGACACATAATTCGCCTTTGACGGGTAATACTGACATTGAGGGTATGTCTGGTCCTGTATCAGACTGAACATTCAGAATCATGAGGTTGAGTGTATAATTACCTAATCCATATACTTCATTTTCTAGATCGGTCCCTGTCCTTTGTGGAAGACCCTCCTTGTTAGGGTAACATGCTTTATGCAGAACTGTGTTCAGATTTCCCCATATCCAACTGCCTTTGTAGACTATGGACGCAGAGTCTAAAGAATTTATTAAACTAAACCAGGCACCACAGGAACCATTATGTGTGAACGGATACGGGAAGAGGGGCAAGACTCCCTTGTATTTCTGATAGGGAGGAAGTCGGCCACATATCCAACAATTGGTAGCATTGCTGGTCTGATGAGAATGATGTAACATACTGATAAAAGTATTGTTGCGCAGCGCAAGCCGGTAAGATAACTCATGCGGGGGTAATTCGCTGAAGGTATGCTCGACAGTGCTATTTGGAAAGAAATGTGCATGTATGGAAATAGGGAAATACATGTGTAGCAGAAAACTTGCAGCAATAATCGTAAGACTCAGAAAAAACATAATCAATAATGTCACAATACAATGACTACGAAGAGATTTACAATATTCTCGTTTCTTGAGCTGTTTCTGTCTATCTCTCTCTCTATTGGGATCTAGCTTTTACATGTCAGGAACCTGTCTAACCGCTTCACCTAGGGGAGGACTTAAACAATTAAACTGTCTGACTTGCTAGACCTCAACTTTAAACGATACTCCTGTTGAGGAGTTTTCTCTGCCAGTGGGAGTGTTGAATCAGTCTTTAGGATGGGGCCGGGCTGGGAGTCTAACTCTGGCTGCAGTCCATTATATTTTTTTATATGACTCGAGTGGAGCCAGCCTTTGCGGCCCTCAACCTTCACGGCTGTCCTTGTAGTCAGTAAAACAAGCTTCGGCTCTTGCCAGCGGGGCTCCAGCGGACTCTTCCTGTCGAAATTTCTCACAAAAACGAGGTCCCCCGGTGTAATCTCGTGCGGCTTCACCTCGGTATTGTCGGGAAAGGCTGCAGCTACCTGTGAACGACAAGATTGTAGTGCAGACATCAAGGAGGCAAGGTAATCTGTCAACATGTTACTATCAACATCGGTTATTTTGCGAGGCAGAGGCGTCCCCCACATATTCGGTGGCCTACCAAAGACCACCTCATACGGGGATAGCCCTGTTCTAGAGTGTGCAACCATTCTCATGTAAAACAATGCAACTGGCAAGGCGACTATCCAGTCTACCCCTTTCTCGGCACAAATTTTAGCAAGACGTGTTTTCAGTGTCTGATTGTGGCGTTCCACGAGACCTGCTGCCTCGGGATGTCGGACGCAGTGGAATTTCCACTGATATCAGAGCAGGAGTGAAACCTGCTTCATTAATTCGGACGAGAATGGTTGGCCGTTATATGAATACACGACACGAGGCAAACCGTATCGTGGGAAGAATTCACGAACCAACTGTTTGGCAGTGGTCGGAGCAGTGTAATCTGGGACTGGATATGCTTCTGTCCAACGGGAAAGTGCACATACAACTACGAGGACATATTTGAATCCTCGACATCGTTCCATCTGGATATAATCCATCTGGAGGACTTCAAAAGGGTAATCGGGAGGATTGAATCCACCTTGCTCTACGGAAATGCTTTTACCTGGGTTGAACTGACAACAGATCATGCAAGTACGCACTTTCTGTTTTGCTGCTGCTCGTAAATGTTTATTGTACCAGAGATTCTGTAAACTGTCTAACATGGCTTTTTCTCCCAGGTGTGCTGGACTGTGTGCAGTGTTGATCATAACTTGAACCATAGAGTCGGGGAGAAACCATGTGGCTTTTCCCTTCGTCATCCATCCCTGATCTGTCTGGATCCCTCCTAGTTCAGTCCATTTCTTTATTTCGTCTGGAGTAGCATGTGTCTGTATGTCAATTACATCTAGTGCGGGATCCTTAACTGTCATGCAATGTGTCGGTGTCGGAACTATTGTCTTTGTCATATCAGCTGCATGTGTATGAGTCAGGGCTGTGTGTTTCGCTGTCCGATCGGCCAGATCGTTACCCTGGGAAATGGTATCTGTAACTTTAGTATGTGCCTTGCACTTCATGATAGCTATGGCTGATGGCAAATGTATTGCTTCCAATAATTCTTGAATGAGGGGACCATGTTGGATTTTGGCTCCGTGAGAGGTTAAGAAACCTCTTTCCTGCCAGAGTACACCGAAGTCGTGTACGACTCCAAATGCATAACGTGAATCTGTGTATATGTTAACATTCCTGTTTTTGGCTATTATACAAGCTCGGGTCAGAGCAATAAGCTCTGCAGCTTGAGCAGACAGTGTATCAATGCGGTGTGTTTCTTTGACTTCAGTTTCAGTGGTCACTGCATATGCGGCCACTAATTCTCCTGTGCTTGTTCTCATACATGAACCATCCACGTAAAGTGTCAGGTCTGGGTTTGTCAGTGCAACATCAGTCAAGTCTCGTCGGGGCTTTGTTACTGCATTAATGATCTCTATACAGTCATGTGGAGCTGGATCTGTAATGTTCGAGGGTAACAATGTGGCAGGATTGAGTATATTACAGCGTCTGATTTCTATGTGTGGCTGAAACAATGTCAATTCATAACCTGTCAGTCGTGCTATAGTTAAGTGTTGAGTCTGTGTTCTGTTTAAAAGAACTTCCACAGAGTGTGGAACTTGTACTATCAGGGGATGTCCTAACACTATGGAATCACTTTGTTGGATTGCTAAGGCTGTTGCTGCAACTGATTTTAAGCACGCAGGCAGAGCCTGGGCTACTGGGTCTAATGTACTCGAAAAATAAGCACACGGCTTATGTGAACCTGCTTGGTCTTGTGTGAGGACAGATAATGCTGTGCCATCACGTTCTGTAACAAAGAGTGTAAAAGGTTTGCTGTAACATGGTGTTGCTAAAACTGGTGCTTGACATAATGCTTTCTTCAATTCATCAAAGGCCTGTGTGTGTTCCTGAGTCCAAGGGAGGACAGTCGAAGTCGCTGCCTCCTGTGTTGTCAACTGTATAAGTGGCTTGGCTAGAAATGCGTACTGGGGAATCCATTGCCTGCAGTAAGAGGTGAGGCCAATGAAGGCCCGCACTTCCTTTTGTGTCGTGGGTTGCGGTAAGTGTGCAATTAACTCGATGCGGTCAGGTGTTAGCTGTCTCCCCCTCTTGGACAGCAAGTGCCCAAGGTACACCACTTGCTGAACACAGAATTGTAACTTTGAAGGGGACACCTTGTGTCCCTTGTCAGCCAAGAAATGTAAGACTGTCAGTGATGCATGTTCACATTCAGGTTCGCTACGAGCGGTGATCAACAGATCATCGACGTACTGCAGCAGGGCAGTGTTAACTGGCATTTGAATACTGTATAGTTGTCTTTTCAATGATTGGCTGTAGATGCTGGGGCATTCTGTGAATCCTTGAGGTGCGCGTGCAAATTTGAAGCTTCGGCCATTTAAACAGAATCCGAAAAGATATTGGCTCTCCGGATCAATGGGGACACTGAAGAAGGCGTTCTTGAGGTCAATTACAGTAAAGAACGTCGCCTCTGAATCAATAGCAGTCAATAAGGATGAGATGTCGGGGACCACAGGGTACTGTGGCACAATGCATTTATTTAATTCTCGCAGATCAATCACCAACCGATAAACTGGTGGTGCATTCGGGTCAGTACGTTTAAGAATCGGAATGATAGGGGAATTACATAGATTGGAGTCGGTTTCTACAACCACTCCCTGTGCAATGAGCTCTTCAATGATTTCCAGTAAAGCCACTACAGCATCGGGTGGTAACTTGTATTGTCGGATTCGGGGCAGTACAACTCCTGGCTTGAGTGTCACTTGGTATGGTGTAATGTGCATACAACCTACATCAGTTGGGCCTTGTGCCCACAAATGTTTTGGTACATTTCTCAATCTGACATCAAAATCTCGTAATACATAGTGACCCTTGAAGTCACGTAAAAATAGTCTAACTCCTTCCGGAGAACAACATATTACAGCTCCTAGAGCTTTCAGTGTCTTGATACCTAACAAGTTTTCTGGACATGACTTCGTGAGTAGTAAGTCTGTAGTGCGTGACAATGGACCAACTGCTAGGGGAACAGGTTTACATACTTCATTAACAATAGGCTGTCCTGAAAAACCAAGGGAAACATTCTGTGAGCCTGAGAGGGGTGCCCCTGGAACCTCATCGTGACTTATTGTTGTTCGACTTGCCCCTGTGTCAATCAGAAACTTCCTATCCTTTCCTAATACTTGACTATGTACATAAGGACCCTCTTGATCTACAGGGATTTCAATAAGAGGCAAGCCAACCTCCCTCTCTAGGCTGTTTCATGTGTATCGCTGATAATCGGGATAATCAGATTGTGCATACTGGTACATCTGTTGTGAAACTTGCTGTGTCGCGGCAATAGGCTGTGGCTGTGGTACCGCTACTGTCTGTACTGTCGGTTGTGGAGCATGCATTGGCTGTACATTCTGTGGAACATGTTGCTGGACCTGATGTTGGATCTGGTCCTGTCTAGGCTGACGGGGTCTCTCTTTAGTTTTACCTGTGGCTATGTTGTGTTTCAGGACTGTACATTCATTTACATAGTGTCCTGGCTGTTTACAGTAGTTGCATGTCCCTTTAACGGGAGCCGCCAAATTATTAGACTGTGTCATACCCCTTTTCTGACCGTCAGCTGGGACTGACTGAGCGACTAGCATTTTCATTTTCGTATCTTTCATACGTCTTTGTTCGTGATCTTGTTCTTCTCTAATTCTATTCTGGTGGTACTGTAACATTTGTAACATTTGGGATGGCGTATTTGCTTGCCATGTGCTTTCGACTTTATATACACGGTTCTTAACCTGTGGCAGGGAATTCTCGACTAATTTGGTTACAAAAAGGTGCGGGTATGACTCGCTACTTGGTTTCAGGCCACTATTAATAATAAAACATTTCTCGAATCTAGAATAAAAATCACTAGTGTCTTCATCGTGTTTCTGTTTACAGGCTGAGATTGCGTCCCAGTCTTCCTTTTTCGTTGTCAATAATCTTGGCAAAACCTGTACAATTAATCCTGGTAATGCTTTAGCTTTCGGCCCAAGGCCTAACCCTGGAGTACGTCCATTTTCCTCGTCTTCTATTTTGGTCCAGTTAATCTTTTTTTCTCCCACCTCCCATTCTTTCTCTTTGAGTTTCTCGTAAATGCCAGCAGGCAACAGTACTTTTAACATTTTCATAATATCTGAGTACGTGTAGTCACCCATGAGTAGCATATCTTTAATTTCTCGGTGAAAACCTGCAGGGTCTTTATCGTGACAGGGTACTAGTTTCTTCATTTCTAGCAATTCTATTTTAGTTAAGGGGGTGTATACGAATACACGTTCTAATGTGTTATCGTCTTTTCTGACCGGATGTACTTCCCGTAAGGGATTCTGTCTATCAAAGTAAAACATTTTTCTTTCTGAGGGTGGTGGAGCTGACATAAACTGTGGTTTCAGAAAAGCACTATACTTGTGTCTATGTTCTAGAATGTCTTTAATTAAATCAGTACCTAGGCCTCTCCATCTATTAGAGAGCAGTTCTACCAATATGTCCGGCAAGGGACCTGGATCAGAATGTTGGCCTTTAAACAACGTAATGAGATGCTGAATCATGTATACACTAGCTAATTTTTGTTCATCAGGGGAAAGGTTCAAAAACGTCTGAGCTACTGCATCATCATTATATGTACTGGAATCGTTAGCCCATTGTACTGCGGACCGGGCTAGTTCTTGCTCATCCATGGAATTGAGTACATGGTACCCCATTCGATCTTGAAGTATTTTATCGGTAGCCTGAAACATATGTTCAGGAGAACTCGGATTTGATATGGCAGAGAGAAAAAGTCTCTTGCTTTCTGGACGTATCGGACGTATTGTATTATTAAAGGGTCTTCCCTTACCTACATATGCTATCATGTCTCTAGCTGGTAATTGCGATGTTTCTGCTGTGGTCTCTGGTTGTTCGTCCTCCTCCGAGGATTCATTCTTGTCTGTATCTATTTCTCTTTCAGGCTTCCTTCTTTCATGTATTTGTATTACTGCTTTTCGGATCCTTCTATACATGTTGTCTATACAACTCTGTTTATCATGCTTTCCATCTGCTATATTCTGACCCCACTTGGTTAGTGCATCCATCTCTTCCTTGTCTACACCTGGCCTATCTTGTTCTCTTATTAAGCAGTTTATGAAGAAGCGTAATATACAACCTTGAGTGTCAACTTTCTGGTATGCCATGGCCTCGCCAATGCTTACAGGACCTTCCCCCGTTTGGACAAAATGATATATTCTGTCTAGATGTTCAATCATTCCTGGTAATAACATTAAATAGTTTGCAACTCGTCGTAAACGTACTGATGCTAGCATCATCCTATCGTTTTTACCGGGTACTGGATCATATCTGCAGTCTGTGAGGGGCTCTTTAAGTAATTCAGAACTCGCTGTTTGAGGTGTACGTTGCTTTGCTAAATCCCTGAAAGTCAGTCTATGTGTTGGCGGCGGGGTCCTAAAAATACCTCCTGTCGCACCTCCTGAGGTGCCAGGTTCAAAAGGATTTAGTGGATGAATGCCAGGAAGAACAAGAGGGGAAGTAACAATAGGTGCGGGAAGTGTTGGGGGAACAGGCGTAGGACGTTGAATGGGTGGAGTTTGTTGTTGCGGACCTGGGGGTAGATTATCAGGGGGTACGTTGCCGTCAGTAGGTGGTACATGGACGCGTGCATCTGTATATGCGGGAGCTACATCGTCTAAGTAGGAAGAAAGGAATATGTCTTTTGCGGTCTTGTGACGTAATTTAGTCGGAACCAATGGAGGGGGCAGATCTTTCGGTATTTCCGGGGTGGCCTTAGGTAAACCCTCGGCCAAAAGAGGATACATACCATTCGCAAGAGTATTTCGTTGTCGGTCTACTTGTTCTGCTCTAACTCGTATACCTTCTTCAATTAATTCAGTTTCTCGGGCTTTTTCTGAATCTTCTCTATGTTTTTCTGCTTTTCTGAATTCTTTTTCTGTTCATTTATGTGATTCTTTACGCCACAATTCTATGGCGTCTTTCTGAGATTGTCTGGCTTTCTTTTTCCATAACGCTTCTTCTACTCTCATGATGCAATCTGCATCCCATGTCCCTGTAACGGGCCATCTGTATTTCTCTTCTAGGTTCTTAGTATAATCGGCCCATAAATCTAGGTACAGTATGGCATCTAAGCCGTGCTTATGGTACATAAAATTTCCAGGAGTGTCCCTAGGTGGGACAGGAATAGCTTCCTCTAGTATCCCTTTCCTAGTTCCTAGCTGTTTTAATTTGGAGAACAGTGGCATCTTGATATTCGGTACTTGATACGTACTTGAACCTGAACACACTTTTAACACAGAAACACAGTAATGTATATCAAACAGTCACTCATACCACGACATGAATCACATAGGAACATTTTGAACACAATTTGACTAAGCTTGAATTCTATAACGAAAACAAAAATTGAACTGTTGAAAACACTAGTTACTTGATATACTGCTAAACAGTACAGATACACCGCTAAAACAGTGCAGACCGGGTCTGTGTACCCAAACCCGTCTTGACCGGATGCATAGTAATGCACCCGTCTAGATGCGTCCCCAGCAACGGTACTCACCGGGAAGCACGGAACGGAAGGCCTCGGAAAACTCATCTGGACTGGACCGGACTGGACTCGACTCGACTCGTGACGTCACCGGGATGTCGGAACTGGTGGGCCTCTAGACACCTCGGACCTTGCTCTCTTAGCTGGGCTATGGTCGGGATCCTCCGCACTCCTCACCGCCTCGTCTGGGTGCTGATCGCAGTCTCCGTCACCTCCGTAGGCCTGAGGGAGATACAGGAAATCCTGCGGGTACGCGTAATTGTCCGTCTTGGCCGGGGCAGGGGGCAAGGCCTGCAACGCACCTACCGGCGCGTGGGGTGGGGGAGGGGTCCCTATTCGGGCGCCAAATTAATGAGGTAAATAAATATTTACCGTCTGAATTTCTATGCAGTAAAGTTCAATAAAATAACTCAGTCGAAAATAAGAGTCAAAGTCCGTGGCATCTGAGTTATAAGGGTTTTATTCAATAAAATGGAATGGTTCGAACCAGGGTATCATGTTCCTTTCACCATAAAGGATCAGGAAGTGATAGAGCATACTTTATTGACAGAATACAACTTTTATAGTTAATGCATATAATGGTGATGAATACAGAAGGCGTAACAGCTGAGAGAAACGAGATAAGAACACATGTGCGTAACAGAAAGGCGTGCACGAGGGCGTACACAGAGGTGTGTGCTAGAAACGTCACATGAAAGTGTCACAAGTGGGTGGATACATAGTGGAATCTTGCAGTGTCAGCAGAAATCTGTAGCAGGGATGCGCGCGCAGCAGCATGACGTGTGACTGACGTGAGGCTGGAGGGTGCAGGGGACTTGACATTTAGCACTAGAGGAAAGAGACAGAAGTCTGGCATGTCAGATCGACTCGTTCCTAAATCATATCTAATATCTTGTGTTTGGGGAACTATATTATCTAGAAGGAAAAGGTCTCTCGGGCAGAGGCTACTCTATACTGACTATTAATGCGTGCATATGTGACTACGTGTCTGCGTGTAATAGGAGGGGCCATGGGCCTACCATGGTAACAGGAGCAATGAATTACTTGCATGGAGACAGAAAGGCCGGGCCCTTTGCTCTGCAGCCGGGGAAATGTTTATCTATACTGCTAGACTGGAATGTGTTTTCGAGGAGCTGAACTCGGCTATACTGATAACTTGAAGGTAAAATACTGTCTTTGGCAGGCAAGCAGGCCGAGCCGGGCACCGCTCGCCGCGCAGGGAGTAGGACAGAGGTCAGGGATGCATCCCACGTTGCAGCTTTCAGGAGGCAGAGACCAGAAAGGGCTCGATGGCAGAAATCAGGGCCTAGCTCTGCAGGACTAGGAAAAACGTGGAAGTACACCATGAAAAGACATTGGCAAGGCATACTTAGGAACTGAATTATGGATCCATTCATGGTGGATCTGAAAGAGGACATGTTAACGTTGGACGCAAATGTATTTGCGTCTTCATAGCAGGCCGAGGAGGGAAGTTACATGCACTTTAAGCTCGTACATGGAGACGGTGGGGTTCACGTTAGGGGACACAATTGACTATAAATATTTATATTACCTCATCTTGATCCCCGTTGTCGCTGGGTTTTCGGCAGTTCCCATTGGGGTCTTCCGGCAGCCACCCCATTCGCTGACCCTCTCCCATCTGTCCCAAGTCTCCGGATTGGAGGGCGCTCCTCCAGCCATTGCCACGCATCCTCCGGGTGGGTAATAAAGTGTGTCGTTTCCTTGTAGACCATTTTCAATTTCGCCGGGCAGAGCAGAATATATTGGATGTGGAGTTCTCTCAGTTTTGCTTTCACCATGTCAAAGGAGCGCCATTGCTTTTGGACCTCCTGGCTGTAGTCTGGGAATATCATTATATGTGTATTTTCCAGTTGGATCTCTCCTAGTTTTCTGGCTTCCCGCAGAATCAGATACCGGTCCGCAAAGTTTAGGAAACCGGCGATGACTGGCCTCGGCCTCGCCCCCTCCGGCGGCTTTACCAGCAAAGCCCTATGTGCCCGTTCAATCACAAAACAATTAGAGAATTGTGCCGTCTGGAAGGTCTTCTGCAGCCAGGTATGTAGAAAGGCTGCCATGTCAGCCTCTTCGATTCCTTCTCGAAAGCCCACAAAGCGTAGGTTGTTGCGTCGGGCCCTATTTTCAGCGTCATCCACCTTCCACAGTAGTTGGCGATGTGAGGCCTGCAATTCCGCCATATCTTTTCGGAGAGTAGTGATCGAGTCCTCTGCCTCACCCAGCCTCGTCTCTGCCGTAGTTACCCTCTCTGTCAGGTTCCGGGAATCTTGCCGTACTAGATTGACCTCTGAGCCCACCTCACCAATTTTAGCTTCCAGTGCTGCACGGGACTCCTGTATATCTGCCCTTGATGCTTGAATCGCCCCCAGTAGAGGGTCCATATACGTGCGGGAGGCAGAGGGAGGCACCTCCACAGGGGGCTGAGCCGTGGCGTACTGGTCCATGGTCTCCTGCCTTGGGGCCCTGGCGCTCGCCACTTTTTTCCCCATGTCGAACGACTTTGGGAGGCCACACACAGTGTCACCCTCCCCACTTGCCACCTGTGGGGAGAGGGAGAAGAGGGCGAGCGAAAGTGGCGGTGGGGAGCCTTCCAGGTCGGTCTGCCGGACACTACATGATCCCCCTCTGGCTCAGGCCTTACTGCTGATCCCTGACGTGGGTCCAATCTCCCTATCGGAGCCGGAAGCTGTGTGACCAGTGGGGAGGGGGGGTGCCTCTTAACTCTGGAAGTCCAGGCCCTGTCCGGTACAGTTATTTAGTAAGACGGCAGCCAGTGGGCCCTCATAGCCCCATTCTGCTGTGCCCCGAACCTCTCAGCACTATGTAGCCAGCGTGGGAAAGGCCTGTCCGTATAGTGCAGGCTGCGGTGAATGGGGCTCTAGGCCCTGTCGAAGGCGCTCCCCTGCGGCTGCAGCGGGGCATGGCAATCCAGCCTATGCCGGCGCAAAAAAGGGGGGTGGTCCGCTCCCTGCGCACCGTCTCTCCGTCTCTGGACACAGTTCCAGGCCCGACTCCGCAAGTGCCTCCCTCCTCTCTGTGTCCCCGGGGCCGCACCTATCCCGTGTCGCCACAGGTGCCGCAGGCCAGGCCCACCTCCGTCCGCCTTAGTAGTAGGTACCGTCTCAGCCAAGGTCTGCGCCGGTTCCCTGCCGTCCCTCGACAAGGAGGCGTCCCCCAGTGTGCCGCCACTCCCGTTCAATGGGGCAAAGCGCCGGAGATCAGGCCCGCCACTACCATCTGCAGGCCCCTATACCCGGGTTCGATTTTCGTGTCTCCCGGGCCATGCCGTCACTGCCTCAAGCCATGCCCTCCGTAGGAGTCCGGTCTCACCAGGTGCCGCCGGCACATTCAGGCTCCGCTGCTCCCGCTGTTAGCGCCGTGCGGTGGGCTTCCAGGCCGCTCTCTCGCGACGTGTCACGGCAGGCAGGGCTCCTCACAGGTCACGACGCGCCTCTGGCCGCCACCTTCCCCATTTATAGACGATGTTTTCTTTATATGGTCAGAATCACATGAAAAGCTAAATGAATTTATCACATGGCTCAATATGAGAACAGAAGATATCAAATTCAGCCATATTGCCAGCAATACATCAATCAACTTCTTAGATGTCCAAATATATGCAACTGACAGCACATTAGGGACAACCCTATTCAAAAGCCTACGGACAGGAACAAAGCCCTGCACTACACAAGTCACCACCCAAGAAGCCTTAAACAGAACCTGCCATTCGGACAGTTTTTAAGAATAAGGAGGAATTGTTCGAACAAAGAGGAGTATTTTATACATGCCAATGCACTCGGGGATCGGTTACTTGTTAGAGGCTACCCCAAGAAACTTCTCAAACATTCATTGAGAAGAGCTTGGTGGGTCCCAAGGGAAACATTGTTAAAAAAGAAAACACGTGAGGAACAAAAAAGGATTGTTTGCGTCACTACCTTTAGCCCCAATACACATCAACTACGCAAGATGGTAATGCAAAATTGGCATCTAGTAAAAGATTTACATTTTGAATTCCATGAACCACCTCTGTTTGCGTTCAAAAAAGAAAAAAGTGCGGCAAACCATATTGTCAGAGCAGCTTTACCCCGGGAACCGAAATCAACGCTAAGAGGGATGTTGGGACTACCCCCAGTAGTTGGACACCACAAATGCGGTAACTGTACCTGCTGCTCATCAACAGCGGAAGGGTCTGTGTTCACTTTTGAGAGAATACATTGGAAACCTTCACAAACTGTTTGACAAAGAACATAATATACGGAATCTGGTGTCCATGCCCAAAACTGTACATTGGGAAAACTACACAGGAGGCACGGCAGCGAATAACTCAACATAAATCAAGAATAAGACGCCAGGTCCCTAATGCACCATTAGTTCAACATTGGACCTCTCATGGACATAACGAAGACGATCTTCGGTGGACAGTTATTTCGAAAATCGAGACTGATACACGAGGAGGAAATTTAGATTCAAGACTGGCACAACGGGAGGCTTTCCTCATAATGAAATTCAACACTGCCACCTCAGGGCTAAATGAAATTTCAGAAATCTTTAGAGGAAATCCCTGAATAGGAACTCTTCTGGTTTTCTCTTCCCTGTATATGATGCGCCTCAGTGTCTTTTTCAGTGTCTTCTTCTGAGCCTCTTTGATTGCCAATCACCACACCACGAAATGATTCTTCTGACTTTTATCCACCTCTGCATGTAGGTTTAAATCACTGCAACCATAATGCCCCTGTCTCTGGAGAAATCTCGCATTTGTCAACCTGCCAGTTTATTCCCCTGGTTTCACATCTCCTTGCGTTAAAAAAAAGGTTTTCAAAGACCTACTTTATCAGAACCACGCCATTTACAACACACTCGTTTTCGTGTTAAAACAGATAAAGCATTCTAGTTTTCAAATGCGAGCATTTCCCCTTTAAATTCACACTAGGTCACATGACCAGAAACAGATCCATGTGGAAGGACAGACTGGAGACATCACGTTTGCGCTACACCATCAAAGCCGGTGAAGTAAGTGTACTACCTTTAATTAGACTGTCTGCGGAAACCGGGCAGAGTTCTGTAACCCGGTTTCTGATTTAACAAAAGATTAGAATGGAGCGCTTTTTCAAATTCACGGATGTTCGTTTCAGGGCATCTTGCATTTGCTGCAGCCCGAGTCAACCGAGCATTTATTGATACACACGCCAACCGTGAAAGCATCTCCCAGTGAAGCAATTCCAACGCCCACACCGGGTAGGTGACCTCATTTAGTGTAGCGGATGTTTTCCTAAGCACGTTTTTAGGTGATTTTACCAACCACAATGTTATTCACCTTCTTTACAGACACTCCAAGCGACTTTCAGAGCTTGTGAGGTGAGTCTTAACGTTTTTCCATGTGGCCCTAGTTGGAAGTCATAAATAGCATAGGAAACAGTATGTCATTTGTGTTTGTACCTTTTTTGTTACAGTGTCCACACTCCCATCCCAGCTTCCGAAGTGAAAAACTTAGGGATCTGGTTGGATCCTGTGCTCACCTTCACAGGTCACACGAAGAAGGTTGCAGCCACCTGTTACGATATCTTGCGAGGCATAAGGCCGGTTCTTAAATACTTCGACCCTCCCACCCGGCAGCTCATGGTCCAAGCCTCGATTTTATCTCGGCTGGACTACGGAAGTGCGCTGATGTTAGGGGTAAACCAGGCTGATGCATCCAGGCTTCAAAGAGTACAAAACGCTGCGGCGCGGGCCATTGTTGGTCTTCCCAGACATTGCTCTGTCTCCCGCACTATCTCTGCCCTTCACTGGTTACCGGTCAGACAGAGGATTAAGTTTAAAGCGCTCTGTCTGGCCTTTAAAATCATGAAACTTTCCTCGCCGCCGGCTCTTGTCAACTTGCTCATTCCCTATATCCCTCCGAGATCTTTAAGATCGGAGGCTCTTCATCTGGCGGTCTGCCCCCGCTTCAAACTCAGTAGAATGGGTGGCCGCTCTTACCGGGTGCTTGCCGTGGGGCTGTGGAACTCGCTCCCGGTGCACATCCGAGCTCTGAATGACCTGTCCACCTTCAGGCGTGCTATTAAAACTTTTTTGTTTCCTGTCTCTGAGTAGCTGCCCCCCTCTTTTTTATCTTCTCTTTCTGCGTGTTATGTTATAGTATCTGTCTAAGCGCCAGGACGCCCCTTTGCTGGGGCAGCTGCGCGCTATAAAAATAATATTAACATAACATAACTACTCACACCAACCATGAGAGATATCCTACATAGGAGGTTAAGGTAGGTTGGTCTAAGCCGGCAGGTGGCTGCTCTAGGTAGAGATCTAGAACTTGATAGACGAGGGAGCCTAACTTGGTTCATGTTTTTTGTTTTGTAGAAATCATACTGATCCTGAGGAGAACCCCATAAATTAGGGAGTTCGAAACGCGTCAGATCTTTTATGGTCAACTGTCAACAATATAAATAGATTAGAAGGACTGGATTTAAACCGAGTATAATTGCTCTAACTGTTAGAACCTTTGTAAATCTAGGATTTATTTACTCTTGCTAACCTTTTGTAATGTAAATATTTTACGTTGACATTGGCCTATACCTGAGAGGTATTGTTGTTTGTTTTTGTTTAAGTGTGTGAATGTGAATTGAGCGACTGTAGTGAGAAAGGTTTTTGTGTGGTTGTGTTGTCAACGGAATAAGAATGTGTCTATCACATGTTTTTTGTAAATTCTGTATAAATCTGTATATTTTGTATATTTATATTCGTATATATGCCCAGAAATGTCTTTGAAAAAATGAAAAAGCTTTCTGATTGATAAAATAGCTATAATAAATCAGCAACAAAAGTGATAATAGACTGCCATGTTTTTTTCATAGCAGCCTTTGTTAGGTTAAGGGAATAAAACTTGTTCCAGTACTGGCAGTTGTGTTGTTTTGGGACCTTCCCCATTTAGGCCTTCCCATCTCCGGCGGCTCCAACTCCCTTGGGTGCCCTCGGACCAGTATCGGCTCCCCTCTCTCCTTAGCAGCGCTCCCAGGCACGTAGTTGTTGAACTCTGTAGCCCGGTCAACGGGTCGGTCCCCCGTCGCCTCTGCTTCGCGGTGGGTCCCTCGGCTCCGGACGCAGCTCTCTGCGCCTCGCCGCCATCTTGGGCCCGGTGTCTGGGCCGTTGCAATTTCGGAGCCGTGTTTTTCCGATCTCAGGCTTTGGCAAGCGGCAATGACGGACCGCAGTGTGGGCCAGGTCAATCACGGTCCCTTTAGTGGCGAAAACTGGACTTTTGGAGCAGGTTTAAAGCGTCGGATAAAGCAGATCGCCGGGAGCTACGAGGCGGCCATGTCGTTGGCCACGCCCCCCTCAGATTCAGGAAACTTGGTTACAACTTTTTTCATTAAGTCCTGGACCCTGGTGCTGCTTGGCGGCAGTTGGGAGTGGGTTGAAGACTTTGGGCTATTAACTTGCCCTAGCAAGCTTCTCAGCTGTTGTGTCCCCGTGCTGGGAACAGGAGGCCAGTTCACTGACCCTTGAAGTCTGTTGGCTTTGGATGGGCTCTAGTGATTACTTTTCATCAAGCAGGACACAGCAGGCACAGTCCCTCTCCTTTGCTAGCCACCGGGTGCAGCCTTGCCACTGCTTTAAATGACAATGTTGGGCCAGCAGTTAAAACTGCTCTACCAGCCTGAACATAGTTGGCTGGGGGACTTGTTATACTCATTTCCCACCCAAGGTGGCACAACCAGTGCTGCGAGGGTTTGGAGGGATCCTCTAACATACATGCCCTGGGTACCATGGATACCATTTACTAGAGACTTGCAGTAAAGTAAGCCCAGCCAATTGGGCAAAAGCCAATTCGACATACCAGTTTAAGAGTAAGGGCACAGACACTGAGGTCTGGTTAGCAGGCCTCATTATGCTCTCAGAGTAAAAAAAACTGCAGCATCAGTACAAAAACCTGGGGGTGACCACAAAAAAGAGCCATTTCCTTACACAAACCCTACTATTCACAAAGTTACAGGATGAGCAACAGAAAAATGATATCTTTCAACGCTATACCCCTTTTGTGGTTCAGAGAGTCCTTTCCAAATTGCAAAAAATGGTTTATTTACCAACTCATTCTGAATCCCAATTATGAAAGGGAGGGAAAGATGTATCCACACCTAATTTCAATTCTCAACGAGATGCGTTAATGTTTGTACCAAACCACTGAAAGGTTACTGACTCCTCAAAGGAGTCGGTAAATCATTCAATAAAGGAAAGATGTCCCCTTTCAGTTGGACAACTTCCCTTTTGAGGATGGTGGATAAACTTGGAGGTGGAAGCAGGCCCGATCTAGGAACCAAAAGCAGCCTGGCATATTTTGTCAGAGCAGCCCTCATAGTGCATGTAGCGCGCAAACGCTGTAAGCAAACCTGACCTTTGCAAGGGGGTATTGGAGAAGTTTCTCCCCTTAGAATGTTTTGAAACCAATGCAAATATGGTGCATGGTTGATGGCTCAAAGAATTGATGATTAGTTGTGAGGGCGAGGAATGGGTAAATGAATCAATTGAAAAATAGTTCAAAAGCATTGAAGACCTTCAGTACGTGGAGAAAATTGTATCAATGTACTTTTAACTTCTATATTAAAACATCACCATCCACAAAGTCTACCACCACCTCCCCTTGTGAAAGATGCATAGCCCGGATGTATTTAACACAATGAGCTAATTTAGCTGCTCAAAGAATCAAAGCACAGCATTACACTTTGATCTAAAATGGGAGTGAGGAAGAGATAGCCTTCTAGTGGTCGAATTGCACAACATGATATCAGGAAACCGTGCCTCAATCCCAGATTTCACTTCAGATGATTATGCGATCCTAGGCAATTACTTTTATTCAGTGCCTTCTTTTCCTTCATCATAACACAAGAGCACCTACACCTACATCAGCTCGAGGTGTTCGCTGCATAAAAACAAAAGACTGCAATGTCCCTCCATTTGTAGTAACACTAAGCCACATACAAGGGGTAAAAGACACATGATTTCCCTCTTGGTTCACTAATAGCATCACAGTCAGGACAGCTGCGGAGGGACCTCATTTTTCCTAAATGCATGTTTATAATAACTTTCAACAATTATATTTTTAAAGGTCTATGGTATATCCCCTGGACTCTCTGAGCCAATCAACAGCATACGCCTCCCACCCCCTCCCCCCCCCCAAGCCCTGAGGATCAGCGCTGCAGTTGATGACATTGGAGAAAACAGGTACTACCCAAATGCAAACTCATATGGCTTTAAGACAAGAGTAGTCTGACTGGCATGCTTTAAAATCATTTGTTTTGCATTCTTGGTTTGTAAAGCGGATTAGCACTGCAGACAGGAAATGTAGCCGGTGCGGCCACCAGCAACGAAACCGGATCCCACCAGCAGCAAAACCAGCACCCACATGGCCAGCTCACTGGGAGAATGCCTAATGCCCAGTGCGACCAGTTTGGGCGTGGCTGGGGGATGGGAGTAGTTAATGCTCCATTGGACCACTGCCTGCTCCCCCCTATCTCGAAAGCACTGGGATGGCAGGCCGCTGTTCATTGTAGGCCATCATCCCTGTGTTTGTAGCCACTGACAGGGTCACAAATACTGAGTTGCTTACTTAATATTCATTAGGCAGCTCATTCTGCAAACTATAGTAACTGGATTCTTTATTGCTGCAGTTTCCCCTGTCAAAAGGAACTCTCCTGAAGTGAATATCTCCCAGGATGTAAGGTGAACCCCTCTCATATCAGGAGCTTGACAGTCAAACTAAGTAAACTCACCCTGGCCCAGGAGACATGGGGAAAATATATCCCTGGCTGCATATAGCACTGAGGAAGAAAATAGAAAGACAATGATTTACACAGTTTTTAAAGGTGTGAGTTACACAGAGGCCAGGATAAAGATGTCCTTTTTAGAAGCCAACGTTATACCAGCTCTACAGAGATGAAAGTACAGAAGCATGTTTTCCTGTTCATTGTGCAGTTGGGTAAACAACAGAGGCAGCTCCTCCACTAAGGCTGAAGAGTGTGCACCCACTGCTTTCAGCAGTGTAAAAACAGGAAAAATAAAATAATAATTACAAGTTATTTTTATTTAATGTTTTCCTGCTGCTGCAGCTTTCTGGGGTGGGGCTGCTCTGCTCTCAAAGCAGGGGGAGGAGTGGTGGGCACTCTCCAAGTGTGCATGCATGTTTGGCAGCTGTCTCAACTGGCCAAACTGTCATGCTCACTTTGCATTATAGCCTCATGGAGAGCCTGCCAGGCTCCCAGTCCCTGGCTGAGCACTAAACCACGGCGCTCAGACCAATCACAATGCTGCCAATGCTGCCCTGCAGTGTTGTGATTGGCTTAGGGGAGCCTGGGTGCTTCCTGTTCCAGCCGTGAGAGACGCGGAGAGAGGACCCACCCTCTGCCTACCAGCAGTGCCATCTGTGCCAGCCGCTACTGGTAGAGAATGACTCCTAGAACCAGACTTGAGGGAAATAATTAGAAAACTAGAATTCAGCTATCGTTTCCCAGTCAAATGAGATGTGACAAGCCAGATTGTAGCCCATTAGCAACAGTACCCCTACCCTTGAATATTGTTCATTTATATAGAAATCCATCTTGAAATGAGCATCCTCCCTGTACTCTGTGATTTCAGCTCGGCTAGAGGCATCTCAAGGGGTTGGGGCTTATTTGCATGCCCTGTTGCCAATAGACCTATCACCCTAAGTTCTGAGGGTGCATGATTGGATAAAGGCAGCTGTGAGGGGCTCTGACTGTTCAGAGCGTTCTCCGATTGCATCTGGACCTCAATTTCAGTATAATGAGTCCTTCTACGCTAACCATTGGCCTCCTGGCACTCCTCACAGGTAATCCCACAGGCTGGTGACCATTGAAGGGACAGTTGTTCTTGTTAGTTAAACAAAAATGTGTTTGCTTCTTTTTATTTCTTTCTAGCTTACCCGTCGAGCGTTGCTGCGATCTCAGAAGAAAGGAAATTTAAGGAAGTTTGTTATGATCAATTTATATTGTGTCATTTTTATTGAAACTTATTCATTTAACTATGGAAAACATTTTAAAGTGTTGTTTTAATTCTGTTTATTTATTCGAGTGCTTGTGGATACACCGTATTTTTTGTTTTTCCATCTGGTGCGTACACGAATAAATCAGGTTTTCCGATGCGTGAGCTGGCCACATACAGTTGTCCATGTGAGAAGCACGTATTCTCCAAAACCAAAAGTCTATGGGTCGCACACTTCTGACCTCACCAGTGGGTGTAACCCTCGAGCATCATGGTAAATGCAGTCTTTAGGTAAGTGCGCCTTTCGTAGCTCTGGACGCACCAACTCTGTACACCGGTGTTTCAGAATGGTTGTTCCTCATCAGCAGAGTGTAGGTTTTTTCAGGGATTACTGGATAGGTCGCCAAAGTATTAACAGGTTTGGTACCCCTCGTGGCGCGAAGATGCGGTGTCCGAGCTCGTCAGCTCCAAGGTTCAGGGGAACCATATAAAGTGAAAAGTCTATGGGTCGTACACTTCTGACCTCACCAGCGGGTCTAAACCTCGAGCATCATGGTAAATGCAGTCTTTAGGCGTGTGCGCCTTTCGTAGCTCTGGACGTGTAACAAGCAAAGTTGCAGCACCAACTCTGTACACCGGTGTTTCGGAATTGTTGTTCCTCATCAGCAGAGTGTAGGTTTTTTCAGGGATTACTGGATAGGTCGCCAAAGTATTAACAGGTTTGGTACCCCTCGTGGTGCGAAGATGCGGTGTCCGAGCTCGTCAGCTCCAAGGTTCAAGGGAACCATATAAAGTGAAAAGTCTATGGGTCGCCCACTTCTGACCTCACCAGTGGGTGTAACCCTCGAGCATCATGGTAAATGCAGTCTTTAGGCGGGTGCGCCTTTCGTAGCTCTGGACGTGTAACAAGCAAAGTTACAGCACCAACTCTGTACACCGGTCTTTCGGAATTGTTGTTCCTCATCAGCAGAGTGTAGGTTTTTTTAAGGGATTAATGGATAGGTCGCCAAAGTGTTAACAGGTTTGGTACCCCTCGTGGCGCGAAGATGCGGAGTCTGAGCTCGTCAGCTCCAAGGTTCAAGGGAACCATATAAAGTGAAAAGTCTATTGGTCGCACACTTCTGACCTCACCAGCGGGTGTAACCCTCGAGCATCATGGTAAATGCAGTCTTTAGGCGTGTGCACCTTTCGTAGCTCTGGACGTGTAACAAGCAAATTTGCAGCCCCAACTCTGTACACCGGTGTTTCGGAATTGTTGTTCCTCATCAGCAGAGTGTAGTTTTTTTAGGGATTACTGGATAGGTCGCCAAAGTATTAACAGGTTTGGTACCCCTCGTGGCGCGAAGATGCGGTGTCCAAGCTCGTCAGCTCCAAGGTTCAAGGGAACCATATAAAGTGAAAAGTCTATGGGTCGCACACTTCTGACCTCACCAGCGGGTGTAACCCTCGAGCATCATGGTAAATGCAGTCTTTAGGCGTGTGCGCCTTTCCTAGCTCTGGACGTGTAACAAGCAAAGTTGCAGCATCAACTCTGTACACCGGTGTTTCGGAATTGTTGTTCCTCATCAGCAGAGTGTAGGTTTTTTCAGGGATTACTGGATAAGTCGCCAAAGTATTAACAGGTTTGGTACCCCTCGTGGCGCGAAGATGCGGTGTCCGAGCTCGTCAGCTCCAAGGTTCAAGGGAACCATATAAAGTGAAAAGTCTATGGGTCGCACACTTATGACCTCACCAGCGGGTGTAACCCTCGAGCATCATGGTAAATGCAGTCTTTAGGCGTGTGCGCCTTTCGTAGCTCTGGACGTGTAACAAGCAAAGTTGCAGCACCAACTCTGTACACCGGTGTTTCGGAATTGTTGTTCCTCATCAGCAGAGTGTAGGTTTTTTCAGGGATTACTGGATAGGTCACTAAAGTATTAACAGGTTTGGTACCCCTCATGGCGCGAAGATGCGGTGTCCGAGCTCGTCAGCTCCAAGGTTTAAGGGAACCATATAAAGTGACAAGTCTATGGGTCGCACACTTCTGACCTCACCAGCGGGTGTAACCCTTGAGCATCATGGTAAATGCAGTCTTTAGTCTTTCAGTAATTCTTCGAACTTCAGGCACTGCACATACCAGAGTGCTTAGGGGCGACCCAGAGGAGGGGTTAGCGGTGTGCGGTCCATTGCTGTTTTTTCTACATAAGGGCTCCCTTGAGCCTCCCAAGCTGACGAGCTTCGGGACGACGCACCTGCGTGCTGGGCAACGAGCACGTGACGGTTGCGAGGCGGCCTTCTCTTCAACCCCTATTGACTTTCTCTGCTGATGAGGGAGGATGTCCCGAAACCCGGGCCATGTCCCGGGTCTAGAGATAGGGGGAACAACAAGTATCTACTTACACCTACATAGGTAAACCACTTACGAACTTTCAGTAATTCTACGAACTTCAGGCACTGCACATACCAGAGTGCTTAGGGGCGACCCAGAGGAGGGGCTAGCGGTGTGCGGTCCATTGCTGTTTTTTCTATTCTCCAAATCCAGTACACACACTTGCAGCGATTGTCCTTGTGCTTTGTTGATGGTCATTGCAAAAGCGAGTTGCACCGTAAACTGTAAACGTTCAGTATTGGAATGATTATGAGGGCCTGAGGGGTCGGAGGGCCGATATTTAACAAATCTTTCTTTTTATTTATTTATTTATTTATTTATTTTTTGCCAGAAACCTCCGAGGGAGTGTACTCAACAACTTTTAACAATGTTTTTCTTTTTTTTTGCCAGAAACCTTCGCGGGAGTGTACTCAACAACTTCCCAAAGTTTCATGGCGATGGGATGAATGGTGTAGTAATGCATAAAGGACAAACAGACATACATTTGTTTTATATATGTAGAAAACCCAGCCATACTCCACCAAATGACCTCTGTAGATAAAACTAATGTTATCCTTATTCATCCTCAAATAACCCCGACTATGAAATATGTAGATGTTTATTTTATCTCCAAACAGCTGTGATGCAGTGGTCTAGCGACTCTGGTTGTGAACCTGGCCATCAGTAACAATGATAGTAATGAAGATGTCTCTCTTTCTTCCTCAGGTTCTTGGGCCCAACATTCAGTCACTCAGGAGCCCTCAGTAACGGCGACCCCAGGACAGACAGTGAAAAACTCTCCTGCAACCTTGGAGGGGGGGTTAACCGTGAGCTCAAACTGTACCTGGTTTTTCCAGCAGAAGCTCAGACAGGTTCCCAGAAACCTGGTGTAATACTGCACTGAGTCTAACAAAGGAAAGTCTTGAGCACTTGCTTAAATAAAGATGGCTGTGTGTGGGCAGTCACTGCAGAGGAGGGATTTCTGCTTCTTTCCACTAGCATTAACAATGAGCCTCCTTTCTTTTCTCACTGGTAAAGCTCCTGACTTTTGAAATCTCGCTTTTGAAGGGACGTTGTAAAATGCGGTTGTAAAATGCCTTTTTTCTACTGCAGCCCGGAAAAGGGCCATAGCACAAGCCACAGTAGAAAAAGTCACTTTCTAAACATACATGCACCGTGTGCCAGCCACCATCTGGAGCCTGCATGGGGCCCCCAAAGCCCCTTTCTGCTTGCCTTTTCAGCGAAAAATGTTTTGATACTCCCAACTGCACCGCTTCCATTGTACGGATTAGTGTCCGACCACTGACCTAATGGGTTCTTGAGTCTGTCTAGGTGGGGTTCTTTCCCCCCGACCACTGCGCTCCGGCAGCCGGTATTGTAATCTGGTGGTCGGACCGCTGCCCTAGATGTTGGTGTTACAGATAAAGTGGTCCTAGACGTTAACTCTGAATACGATTATTGGTACTTTTTTAGCAAAACATAATTCAATTTTCATTCCACATGCGATTTAATCCTGAAATGAAAAAACTTTTTGAAAACAAAAAACTGAGAAAACAATAGCCCAGAAACAGCAAGATGTCCAACAGACCACACAATAAGTTTCGTAATGTCTTAAAAGTAGAGAAGGAACTCGACTATTTATTTTTCATAAAAAATCCTCATTATTGTTCAATATACAAATATACAATTTGAAAAAGCAGAAGGGGTTACCATCAAGTAACGTGCACAGGATAGAGTGAAAGTTATGTGCTCGTGTGAGATAGAAAAAGATCGAGAAGGTCTGAAAAAATGGGTTCTGATTTCTGTGGGTCTAAGGTTAAATAATCCTTAGAGAGAATCCAAGAGCCTGCCCTGAAAGTCTCATTTGCAAAAAAATGTATTCTTTCTTGCTGTATCACGGTGGGAAATTCATCCGTGCTCTTGTTTATGGAGAGAGAGGGGAAGCATAGGCAGAAGAAGATGCAGACTCAAAGTGGGGGGAATTGTTGTCGACGTTTCGACCCAAGGATAAGGGCAGTTGATATCCTCATGAGCGGGTCTTCATCAGGACGGGTAGGGTGGTGGGGGGACTTAGTTACGTTGAAAACATGTAACCCCAGTAGTGTGGGTGGACACCCTTTAATGGTGTGCCACGTATATAAAATCAATTTGGTAAGAAAGCCGTCCAAACGTGCTCTCGAGTACCACGCTGTCAATGGCGGTGGGAGAAATCCGATTTATTTTTCAAACAATTTTTTGCGGTGTGTCTCAAATGTCAAACTGCGCGAGCTGTCATTGGGGCTCTGTGGAATGAAAATTGAATTATGTTTTGCTAAAAAAGTACCAATAATCGTATTCAGAGTTAACGTCTAGGACCACCTTATCTGTAACACTTGATACCCAGGTCCTAGGACTTTCATTGGGTCACCCCGTATATGATAACAAGCCCTAGATGTTGGTGGCAGTTCCACCGACATCATAATGAGGGCGTTAATGTTTAAAGTATGAATGGAGAAGTGGAATTGATACCAGGCGTTTAAGGGTTTTCCCTAATTTTTGTACCACAGGGACATTAAAATACCAGTCATGTTGAGATAAAACCAAGAAGGTGGCAACCCTAGTCTGACTGTGACTGTCACATCACTGCCTGGAGGGTGAGATTGTTTGCCATAATGTGCGTGTTTGTTGTGTAAGCTGGGCCCCGAATGTGGCTATGCTTTACAATTGTGTGGCAGCACATCAGGCCCCTGCTTCACTCACCCTGCATACCAGGTTGGGCGATACCTAAAACCCAACTTGCATGGAGGACGTTCACATTCCAGAGCTGCCCACAGAACTCCAGACCACTCTTCAGGTTGGAGCTCAGGCCAGGAATCAGGGCATGTTCACCAAGACAGAGACGTAGGGATTTCTAATCACACTTTGTGTCCTCAACAGCAGCACCCACTTACCATTCTCACACCCATTTATGTAACGGAGAATGTTAGAGCTGTTTAATTGATTTTTTATGGTACATGGGTCGGGACACACATTAATCCTTCACCTTTAGGAAGGCTAATTTGGGTGTTAGATTGTCTTCTTGCTAGGACACGATATTCTTTCTCACTGAAGCACCACACTGCCCAGCTTTCCTCTCCCATGGCATGTCAGTTTAAACCATTCATCTATGCACAGTGTGACAGAGAGGCCTGGGTACAGTCTATTTATTAATTTGTTTATATGTAGCACAAACTTTACCCGAAGGTGTCGGAACACTTTACAATAGAACCAGTTACATTACATCAGGACTTCAGAATACATGAATAACATAACAGATGCAAACAGATAAACTCTAACATCACATTAAAATGGCATTAAGTACATACGTCTACTACAGATACTAGTGGTTACATACATACATGTTGAAAAGTCACTCAAGATTTCATTATAAGAGATGAAGCGATAAGGTTTGGACAATTATATAATACATATTTACAGAGCATGCTGGGGTTCTTGCGGTGCTCGTTCAGCCAGACCTTCAGGGTACTCTTGCACTCACTGGAGGTGAACTTGTGCCTGAAGGGATCACCGAGCTGGTGATGGCGGTAGGGGTAGAAGGCCTGGCGTGGTGGGCGGAGGCGCCAAGCTGGATCCCGGGACTGTTCTTGAGATCCTGCCACAAAGTCCGGCCTCATGCCGGGCTCAAGCACCCACAGCTAAGCATGGGCGAATTTTGCGAATTGGCAATTTGCGAATTTGCGGATTTGCGAATTGGCAATCCGCAAAATTCCTGAATTCGCGCGAATTTGCAGATTTTTTTATTTTTGCGTGTTCGCGGGTGTTCGCTAGGCACTTTGCATGTTCGCGGGTGTTCGCGAGGCGCTTTGCAATTTTGCAGGTTTTTTTTTTTGCCTGCTTAATCACTGCCACCCTCCCGTTTTTTATGCCCATCTGCCCTCTGTACCACTCGTTTCTGTACCCTTCTGCCCTCTACCCCACCCATTTTTTGCCCCCTTCTGCCCTCTGTCCCACTTTTGTGCCCTTCTGCCCTCAACCCCACTTAGAATGGCGCCGGCAAGCTGACAGCGCCATTCTAAAATAGCTAGAAATAGCTTCGACAGGAAGCACTAATAGATAAAGTAAAGCAGGTGCTCCAGTTGAAGGTCAAATTAAGTTGCACAATCATTAATCACCCCAAGTTTGGGGTGATTAATGTTTGTGTAACTGAATTTGAGCAGCACCTGCTTTACTTTATCTATTAGAGCTTCCTGTTGAAGCTGACTTTTGGAACTATTTTTGAATGGCTCTGGCAGCTTGCCGGCGCCATTCTAAAAGAGTTACAAAAGTCAGCTTGAACTTTTGACCCAATCCGTTCCGTTCGCGGATTTTGGGGGAAATTCGCGAATCTCGCGGATTGTCAATTTACCGAAAATCCGCGAAATCCGCGAGCGGAATGGATTTTCCGCCCATGCTTACATACAGCGCCATTGGTTCCCAACCTCCACGCCGCAGGGTGTGTCCTCAAAGCATCCCTGGGAGGGCTTTGACACTACTCCTTCGCTCCTGCTGCTAGTCTCAATGTCCAGGCCTCTCTCAGCAGCAGGCCTCTGGTGCCGATGGGTCTCGCTCCGCCTCTAGTCACAGCCCTTCTCTGCCACTTTGGGGGCCGCAGGCATCTCCGTGGCCATTGGCCTCTGACTGCCTAAACCTGCGCTGTTCATTTCTCTGGACAAGGCACTCAGCACTGGTTTTGGGCGGTCTAGAGGGGTTCCATCGGAGCTCGCATGTGCTCCCTGGCCGTTATAGCTGCAAGATGGCATTGGATGGGGGACTCCAACGGGATCTCACAATGTGAACCTCCAGTCCGAGCACCAAAAGTGTGCCAGCCTGATGATAAATTCAGCAAAGCCTTGATGCACCTTTTTTCAGGTCACTAGATGTAAACTTAGGCAATAGTTTTGCATTCTAAACAATCTGTGGGTTAATTTGAAATTATCAAGATTACTCCAGCGTGACAGAAATGTCTCCCAGGCCTAATTACAATCCAGGTAAACTCTGTAAAGGGTTATGCATCCACTGCAAAGCAGATGCTAGAAATGGGCAAGGCATATGCTTAGTATCTGAACATAAGTGCACATTCACATGTTTAACTAGAAGATAAACAAGCATTAGCAAAGCCAATAGGTCTTGGCAATCCAAGAGCTATATGTGTTGTCAATATTAATGTATTTTAGCTATGTGTTATGGAGTGGGTGTATGTGGTGTGGGGTGGAATTATGTGGGTTGGAGTGCAATTGTTTGCTCTGGAATTGTGTGGTGTTGAGTGGAGTTGTGTGCAGTGGAAATTTGTGGCATGGTGTGCTTTGGAATTATGCAGCTGGTAATTGTAGTGAGGAGATTATCTGGTGGGTGTTGATGACAGAGCAACAAGATGCAGTGCTCATCCCAGCCCCGGCTGCACCAGTCAGGTGAAGATGTATTTGAGTTTGTGTCCGGCTTTGTGCGGCGGTTCGGTGACAGGTTGGGTGAGGCCGATGTTCAGATTTTTCATGAGGGAGGTGGAGTTGGAGTTGTTGGGGTCATCCACGTCGAAACTGAGGTCACCGAGTAGGACTTAGTTGCGGGAGTCGATGGCTACCGGAGCAATAAGGTTGGTGTCTCAGATGGCCGGTCGGCATCCTGTGGGTCTGTAGATGAGGGTCATTCTGAACGTGGTCTTGGTGTTGGTCTGTAGTTGAAAGTTGAGATATTCCATGAGAGGTGAATGAATACAGACAACAAAAAATTAAAAATATATTGCAAAGATATTGAATTGAATCAGTTTCTTTTTTTAAATAAAACACAACACTACTACACACAACCATTAATTAATTCTGCCCAACCACCAGTAGTTCACGACACACATTATTGTGCATTATTCGGGAAGCGTTAAGAAATTTGTATTGTGCTATGATTTTGTTTTTAATAAAGCACTTTAACTGTTGCATTTTAAAAAATTTGAGCCTGTTTTTAGTGGTTGCAGTTTGCACCCGTTGAAACCTTTGTCTTCGATTTTAACAACTTTTGACCTGATTCAGGAAAACAAATGTAAATATATGTGCAGAGATTTACTCCTCCACCTGAATAAAGTGATATGTTTAATATATATTCATTAACAATCCTGGTAGTACACCTGGAAAGCTGCTCCAGGCATAGGTTAGTATTAGTGAGTATTACTGGGAATGCCAGCTAAGGGCAGTAGTAAAGGATGGGAAAGGATCAATCAGTCCCACATTACGTGAATGAAAGAGAAGGACTCTACATGTGGAAAAATCTTTCGCCATGGAGGAAAAAAGAGTGACCTTGGAGAACTCATTGGACTATTCCATTCTCTGCAGGCTTGGGGTAATTTGTAGATGTAACTAGATTCACTATTTCTGGGGTTCAGGTGAAAGGGGAGTATTCCAGGTGTTTACATACAAATACAATGGTGTTCACTTTAAAAAACAAACTACAAATACCCAAAAAAGTACTCCAGCGGCATGGGAAGTGCAATGAAGGCAGGTGCTGTGGATGGCCAGCACCTCCACTCTAAGGATTGTCCCAGCACTGTCTGCTGCAGCAGGGATGTGAGAGGTCAGAGCTGGCACTGGATTCAGAAGCTAGAGAGAGCAGGATGGGAAGTACTTAGTAGACCTGGGCCTGGGAAGAGGTGCAATTTATAGGTGCAAAATATTTACCCACTATGGGGAGGTGTGAGAGCATGCACGAATCTGTGCAATTCGAGTGCACAAGTTACCTGTGTATCATTCCACATACGTAACTTGTAGCATCAGTTTATGTGGTGGGTGAGCGCAGAGGTGCATCTGAAGAGTGCTAAGGAGAGTGTACATAAATATGGTGAACGCAAGTTAGGGAGAAATGAAATGATTTAAAAAACGTGTAAGGTTTTTTTTAACTGGAAAGAAAACTCTTTCCACAAAATATATTGAAAATGTGCTTCATTTCCTAACCCTAAAGATGCATTTTTCCGAATATTCCTAAAGTTGGCATGTGTACTGTTAAAAAACACAGAAGAAGGTTATTTTGTTAACAATGTTTTCTTGATGTAACAGTCGCAACTAACACTTGTTTATATTGGAATACTTTGCGAATAACCTCATTAAGGGCAACATTAGGATGCCAGCCGGACTCTCGTCCAACGAGCACCATAGCAGAAGCGGGACCTCCCGCCAAGGAGTCGGCCTTCCCGCTGCCCTTATTACAATGGGACCGCCTTCATGCCATCTTTGGTGCCCCCCTAAACATCCTAGGACCATGTAGCAGGCACCGCATGGTGACTGCCGCACAGTGCGATATGTTTTTAAAGTGTACATTTTCTATTGTGGCTTGTGCTACAGCCTGTAGCACAAGCCACAATAGAAAAATACACTTTGCGACTGCCGTGAAGGTGGTTGCATTGTGGGAGCCGGACCGCGGACTCCTTGTCGGGCAGTCCCGCTTCCGCTTCGTCCAACCCGCATCACAATGATGCCCTTATTTTTTGTGTGTATTCCATCTTCCTGTGCAAGAGTGCAGAGCTGCTCACATGTGTCATTTTCCAGCCTCAAACATAACGTTTTAATAGTAGACTAAATCAGAGTCAGTGGTGCATAACATGCCTCTACATAGGTATAAACGGCCAGATTCATCAACGGAAAATCGGCTCGCAAAGGGCCAGATTCTGAGAATCTGGCCCTTTGCGAGCGCAATTTTTGCATTTGGGATTCATCATCCCAAATGCAAAAATCGCTATCATGGAATTCGCAAATTTGCGAGGAATTGCATTTAAGGAATCTCTATTTGAGATTCCTTAAATGCAATTCATGAAACATTTAAAAATTACGAATTCGCAATTTTGGACCGCTATTTACTGCAAAGTCAAACCTCGTGGTAAATAGCGGAAACTTAGAAAAATGCACTTAAGTGCATTTTTCTTAATTGTATGTTACACGCACACATATCCTTGGGACATGTGTGTGCGTAACACCAGCATCCAATATCATTTCAGGGGTGCAACAGGGTGTCCTTTGGACACCCCTGCACCCTTGAAATCGCAAACTCAAAATGCGAATCGCTAATAGCGATTCGCACATTGATATGTCTTCCCATTCATTCCTATGGGCCTTGGAATGAATGGGGAGTTATTCCTTATTTGGGATTAGCAATTAGCTAATCGCAAATAAGGAAGCTGTAGGAATGGCAATAAATATTGCGATTCCTACATGAATCCCGTTTTGTGAGTCTGTAATAGTGATTCCTTATTATTCGCTATTACAGACTCGCAAAACATGCCGATGATGAATCTAGGGGATAGTCTCCTAATGCAGTCGCATCATTTACTTGTGACGTGATTAATCTGACTACTGATCCCTAAAGTAAACATGTTTTTTGCTTTTACTACCTTTAGTAGCTGATTGTATGTGTTTGTCTACCATCCCATGTATCATAATACCTTACTCTCCCCTCCTCCCTCACGCCCCCGACCCGCCATTAATTACAATGATTACAGGAAACTACCATGGCTCGTCCTTGCGGTCACGTAATTTAATGTCACTCCCTGTGATGGCTTTGGCTGTTTAAGGGGGCGCGCTACCTCGCCTGCTATCCTAGACTTTTGCCAAAATGCAAGTACTCGAGAGCAGAGGAGCAACTAGAGCCAAATTTCGGGGGGGGGGGTAAGAAATAATTTCGGGGGGGCTGAACCTTAAATCAGTAGGCAGAGTGGAGCTGCAGGGGCTCTTAGAAGGGGCGAAACAACTGCAAGGCCTAATTAACATTCAAATGGTCTTCTAAAGACCTGTGAAACGTTTGGGTGTGGCTCTGTGTGAGCCCGGGATCTGTCTCATCCCGGGCTGCCACACACGCCGGGGGGTGGGGGGGGGGGGGAGGGTGTGAAGCCCGGTGAGTCCAATGGGTATTGCGCCCTGCTCGAGAGGATTAACCACCTTCGCACGCGGGCTTTAACTAGTCATCTTTCATGCTCCCCTCTCTAAGAAAAGTGAAATCACTTTTATTTTTCGCTGCCACTAGGTGGTGCTAAAAGATGATGCCTTGCCCTAGCCTTGTGGAAGCACTGGTTCTGCTAGTTAAGTCGCATGACTTGCCTTCACAGACCTTACGCACTCAAACCTTCAGAAATCAGGACACATTGGTGTCAAACATTTGCTGTGCTGCGCCGCTTCGAAGGGAGAGGGTAGACCAGCATCATATATATCAGAATGCGGTACTGTTTCTTTCTTTCCCTGCACTGGCGCATTCTAGGCAGCCTTGCACCATGCAAGTGTGTGTCAAGGTGATGTCTAGCATAGGTTTCACACTGGTAAAGACAGAGGGGCAGATTTACAAGCCCGTTGTGCCATTTTCCCATCACTTTTAACATGGGAAAAATGACGCAAAAGTGGAGCAAGTGGCTTTAAAATGTGCCCCAGAATTCCTGTACCGAAATCTGCCCCATAATTCCTGTACCAAAATCTGCCCAGAATTCCTGTACCAAATACTAATATTAAACATAGTTTGAAACGTTCCCAAGTTTGCTTGTGGGCTGCACATTAAAACACACATGGAAGTTGAAATCGTTTGGAAAATAGAATCTTTTCTCCAACATTGCGCCTGCCTCCAGGAAGAATACATTTGTGATGTCAAGTTCTGACTACAATTTTTCTGGGGGCTCATTTATGAGCCCTTGCGTCACTTTTGCACCACTGGTGCGTCACTTTTTTTGACGCACCAGCAGTGTAAAAAATGCGCCTTGTTGCGCCACATTTACAAAGTGACGCATCTAGGTAGATGCGTCACTTTGTAAACCCCTGCACTACATTATACCTGCGCCAGGTATAATGTATGCAGGGAGGGGTGTTCCCACGCAAGAAAGGGCCGTAGAAGTGACGCAGTGAAATCTATAAGATTTCACTGCGCCACTTCTAGAACTCAAATGCGTAAAAATCTTACACCTGCCTCACAGCAGGCGTAAGACTGACGCAGACCCTTTCACATGGGGCTTGCCCCATGTGAAAGGACACATTGCTGGAGTTGCGTCACTTTTGTGACACACCCCAGCAATGCGTCAATTTTGCGCCTACAGATACGTCAGAAATACTGACATACAGTATCTGTAACTCCTTGCGGCATGATGCATCATACATTAAATATGACGCATCAGGAATGTCTCAAGGAGTGCGCACTGAGAAGTGACGCATCGCTCCTTTCACGCAGCGATGCGTAATTTCTCGTAAATGAGGCCCCTAGTGGATAGGGTTCTCCATCAAAAACCATGGTGGTTGCGTGTGGACGCCCATGTACCACTCACGGGTGCGCCCCAAGATGCAAAATCTGTGCCATTCTGTTTGCTTTGTCTAGTAGTCTAGACTCAATGCCTCATTGTATAGACAGGATGAAAGCGACCTTTGAACTCTGGTACATACCACACAGGGGACAAACAAGGACGAGAGCACTTGAGGGCCAGGAGAACAGCTCTCTATAGAAATGTATACCATTTTAATATGGTTTAAAAAGTACAAGTCTCCTCTCTCACAATGCACCCCCTTGTAATCCTTAATGAGGCCAGGCTAGTCTAGTTAACTGGTTTATTGTGGTGTGGGCAAGGAATAACCCTTATGATGAAGACAATGGTATGGAATTTGAAGACTTGAATCCTCTGTTTTCTCAATCCAGGGAGATGCGGGTGGCACAGGTTGGCTCTCTAGAAATATGCATTTCCATTCATACCTTTCTTATATAGAGAAATATAGAAATCCATCATCACAATTTCGAATGCATTCTATCTTAAGTTCCTCCTCCCTTTCCCACACCACACCAGTGGTGTCTCTAGAAGTAAAATAAAAGAGTATGCGTGTGTTTCTGTGTGTTACTTAAAATGTTGAAATCCTATTTTGTGTTGACAATTGTATACACACACAATGAGATTTAAGCATTTTAAGCAAACAACGCTGCTTTACAGTGAAAGGGATGCGGGCCAATTAATGAGTCCGGCAAGCATGGACGTCATTTAGAGGTGACCAGTGGCGCAGCTGCGACCCCTGGCCTACCCTTTGCTACCCCATGTACTGCCTTTGTGGACCCCTGGCCTCAGAGGTGGCAAATTCAGTGCCAGGTGCACAGGGGCAGCTGGGGCTCCACTCTGTATTTGCTGTTAATTTGTTTATTAGACTAATAGTGAATAAATATATTATTCACTAATAGTGCAATACAAATAGAGTACAATAAGCTGGAATATGCCCTTCCATAGCAGCTTAGGTACATAAAAAATGCTGTTAAATGTATGTTGTGTGTGTGCTTGCGGGTTAGAGTCTATTTATGTGTGATAGATCGTATGTGTGAATTTGTTTGTATGCCTAAGTGTGTGTGCGAGAGTGAAATTGGAGGTCAAAGAGTGTGTGATGTCACTTCCGCTACCCTTAGCATTTCAACGAATTGACGTCCATACTGGCAAGATTCAATTTCTTCTCTCTGCAGTGCTTTAAATGGGCAAGTACAGTCCGGCACTAAGGACCTGCACTTCTTTAATTGGAAAGCGTGAGTACCTACACTTCTGAGCACTGTTGTAATACATTTAATTGAAGCGTACCGGCACTTCTAAGGAGTAAACAGGTACTGTGAACAGAGAGGGCCTGCACTTCTTTAATTTGAAAGACTGAGTACCGACACTTCTCAGCACTGTTGCAATACATTTACTAGGAGCGTATTGGCACTTCTCAGGAACAAAGGGGACCTGTGGATAGTGAGTACTTGCACTTCTTTAATTTGAAAGAGAGAGTACCTGCACTTCTCAGCTCTGTTGCAATACTTTTAATGGGAGCGTATTGGCACTTCTCAGGAACAAAGGGGACCTGTGGATAGTGAGTACCTGCACTTCTTTAATTTGAAAGAGAGAGTACCTGTACTTCTCAGCACTGTTGCAATACTTTTAATGGGAGCGTATTGGCACTTTTCAGGAACAAAGGGGACCTGTGGATAGTGAGTACCTGCACTTCTTTAATTTGAAAGAGAGAGCAC
>NW_028241598.1:0-3000 GCF_964263255.1 Lissotriton vulgaris
CTATATATTGTTACAATGCAGTTTTATTGTGTTGCACTGCTGATCCCGTATTCTCTTGCTTTTTGAATTCTTTTGTGATGTTTCATTATGTTTTAATTGTGCTGTTTTTTTCTTTGAATATGTTAGTGTGTCATGTTTTGTTATTTTGTGTGCTGCTGTACTTTATGCCCCCAAAGCTTTTAGGGGCAGATTTATGTTGCCTGACGCATCTCTGCAAATCAGCAGAGATGAGCCAAGACAGATGCGGCCGTAAGTTTATCCTTGCGCCACCCATGATGCGCCCCATTTACAATGCGGCGCACCATGGCGCAAGAATAAACAGATGCGTGTCGTATCTAGGGCCTGAAGTTGGCGCAGTGCTGAAGTTGTGTTGCGTGTGGCATGCAAATCCAGCACTTTTCCAACTTGTCCTATCTGTAACGTGGTGCGTCAAGCCTTACACCTGCTTCAAGCAGGCGCAGGGTTTTGAGGCATGTGTTGGTAAAGTTACTCAGTGAAATCTTGTAGATTTCACTAAGTCACTTTTCTGGGGCATTCCTGAGACGGAACGCACCCCCCTGCGTGGAAACGTCCACATGAAACCTGGCGCAGGTTTCATGTGGCGAAGGGCCTCACACCATGACGCATCTCCATAGTTGCATCACGATGTAAGTATGTCGCAATGTGGCGCAGGGTTTACACCGCCGCTGCGTCACAGAAGTGACGCAACAACGGCACAAAAGTGGCGCAAGTTCAACATAAATCTGCCCCTAAGTTCTGAATTGTCATAAGATTCTGTTGGAATGTGGTGTTTAGATCGGCAGTAGTAGGGCAACTAATGAAGAGAGCAGTTGGGGAAGAAATAATCCTGTGACTTATGATGTTGAACTTTTGCGCAGGTCTGCATAGGGGTGAAGTCTGTTTAGTGAGGCAAGTGTGCTCCTGGCCATAAAACCATATGAAAAAATCCATTGCGGAACATTTCATAACAGAATCTAGAGAATGGTTCCCATGAGCAAAAACATAAATAGAAGAAGAAGACTTGTGCAAGTCTCCTCAACACTACCATCTCCACCCACAGCTGGAAATGATCAGCCTCCAATAATATATGGCTGCAGCAGATGCAAACAAATGCCACTAACAAGGCAAGGGACAAACTAGCAAACACCTTACTGAACAACGCACGGCTGCAAACACAAGTGCTTCTTCACCACAAAACTCCCTCTATTTGCAAACACTTTTCAAATAACAGAGCACAAACAAGTGGGGACTCAGCTCTCGAACCACATTGATGAAAAAGTCAGAAAATATACAAACTCATTGGATTAAACATATACTGATAATTTAGGTCAAAAGTCTTCACACATTGGTCTGCTCAACTGTTATTAATATGTGGCTTCTGCCTTTCACAGCATAAGCCACAATTGCAAAGAGACTTTCACCAAACACCACACGCTGACGGAGTATGCAGTGCACCAAACTGCATTTCTGTGAGTCTGTTTACATGGCTTTGCAGCCGATAGACTATGGAGAACGAGCTCCCTTAGCCAACCCTAGGTAAAGAGTGAGGATGCACTCTTGAAGTCTCACCACCAATTCGAGCAAAGCTCTGAGAGCCTTGACCTGCACACCATCCTCAGCGCTGCAGAGCTGCCACCTGGAAGGTGAACGAACACCCACATTCCTAAAACAACGTTTCCCGTGCTGTTCATCATTGCTCACTTTGCCACTGGTTTCAAGCTAGCCTGGCAGATGAAGGGTGTTACAGAGAAACCGGTCCTAAAATGCTTGTTTCCGGTTCAGGGAAGACCTGGCTTGGCAGTTCAGGCTGGACTGTTCCCATGTGGCACATGGTCAAGACTGATGAAGTGAGCTAAAGAATGATTATGGATTCAACCCAGATCTGTGACTGGGGGTGAGTGTCTGAAAAGTTTCAGAGCTCTGTCCATTATCGCCTTGTGTTTGCTTTGTTCATCATTCCCAACATTGCGCCCTGGAAGGTGAAAGGGTCAGAGCATGAGGCTGTCTCAGTCTGTAGACAGCGCCGTCCACACTGCACACCATCACTATCACAACACATTTTTGCAGAGCAGCCTTGGAAGGTGAAAAAAATAAGAAGTTGGCTCTTGATAATGCTGCCCAGGCTGCACACCATCCCCAGCGCTGCCATCTCTCCAAGCACCATGAGAAGAAGCCCAAGGACCGTTCTGGAGATGATGCTGGTGGAGCCCATGACCAGGGTCCGACACCGAGAGAGCAAGGTAGGGAGCGAGATAACAGAGGGAGACTACAGCAAGGAGAGAGAGTCCCTGGGGAGGAAAATGGGCAAGCGAGTGCTTGGTATCCTTAAACATAAGTACTCCACCTCTGGAGCTATTGATGGTTTAGAGAATATATTCCCGTAAGCATTTTAAAACATTGCTGGTTCTACTAGTTTAAGGAGGTCAGTAACACTCCGTGTTGGGCGGAACTCTGCGAAATGACGCAGAGTTTGTCGGGCATTCAGCAGAATTCCACGGAGCAGAACTCCAAATGTTCTGCCCACCCCTACGTATGACCCCACATATTAAATTGCTGATGACATCTGACTCTAACACGTGTACAAGTCATACTTAAGTCAGTTATGATAACTGGAGAATTTCAGGGCTTTTTTGAGTATAAAATAGAATTGGATTTTTTCATTTTAATTTCTATTTTTTTTTAATATAAATTAAAATATCATTTTAAGCGGAATTCTAGGTCTTAAATATATATATATATATATATAGAGAGAGAGAGAGAGCAATATATATGTATGTACTTTTATAATTTATGCACCACCTTAAATTTTTCAATTGAACTATTACTCTCCCTTTCTCAATGCATTGGTTATACCCTTACATATATTATATAACTTATCGCATGTGAAATCATAGCAGTCATACTAAAACTTATGTCATCTGTAATAACATAATTCATCAGAACACAGTCTATGGTAGATTCACGAGTTATAGTTAATGTAGTGTGGCGATTGATGCTAGA
>NW_028241600.1:0-135500 GCF_964263255.1 Lissotriton vulgaris
TGTATAACGAACTCTGACCTCATAAAGAGTGCAGAGGGATTGTGTTAGTAATAAATACATATATATTTTATATATACCTTGTGGGGTGACCTTTCATTTGGTATTCACTGGGTTATTATTGGTAAAACAATTGGCTTCACATGCTCTCTGAAGTATTAGCCTAAGACTGCTTTGTCCATGCTACCACGAGGATAGCTGGTCTATAAGGTTGACTTTACAACCATCACCATAAGGGTTGTTTGGACTGATACAGGGTGCCCACTAGAATAGTGGACATCACATATCAGGTCAACTTCTCACATTGGTGTGCAGCGGTTGGGATAAGAGCTTGCTGATTGTTTCACCATAATATCTTGAGATATCATTTGAAAGATCACATTAAGGTACCTTGAGGTACATATAATAACACGTTTTAAAATACTTAAGTTCTACTGAACTTAGTTGTTGTAGGGCAAAGGGCCTAGCACACCGTAACTACAGCTCCCAGAGAGATTTAGTAGGTAACACTTAGTGTAGGTAGGTGCACACACCACACCTCACTAGATCATGTCTCTGAGAGCAGAACCAAGTGGATCTCTCCCAGTGGAGGTACATCCTTTAAGGATACCTTCCAGATATGATACCCTAACTTTCCATGATTTAAGGCACTTGTGCACTTCTAGAAAGTTAAAACAGGGTTCCAACCCTACCCTCAAGCACCTGATTCAGCTCATGGAAGAATATGATGCTCAGAAGGCATCTAATATCAGTTAATGGAGATGAGGAACAGCCCTCAACAGAAGATTCCCCTGATCGCAACATAGTTGATGAAGATGAGGTAGAAGAGGAGGATTCAGAGGATGATGCTAATAGCCATGTCCAAGTAGGAACACTTAGCCAGGCTAACTTAAAATTACATGGGAATGGAGAGGAACTAGTACTTAGCCAGACCAACCTAAGCCTACATGGAGCTGGAGGGGGCATAGCCCAATACAGACCCCGAAGCAGGCTTAACACTGAGAACAGGAGGAGGAGATCCCTGTCCAGGGACTCTCAATACTCTAGAGTCTCAATAGGGTCAGATGCTCTTAGAAAAATGTCTTCCCCTGAGAGAAGAGAGCATCAGGCCAGACTGAGAGAAGTCAATCTGAGGATTGAGAGGCAAGAACTTGCCCTAGCCAAAGAGAGGCTTGTTTTTGCTAGAGAGCAAAGGTTGAGTGGGGCAGAACCCATTGGTGGCAGCAATATCCCCAAGGATAAAGATAGGTCCTATGATAATAGAAACCTAAGCAAGATTGTCCCACTCTACAAAGATGGGGATGAAATCCACAAATGGATAACTGCTTTGGAGAGGGCTTGCAAAGTACAGCCGGTACCCCAAAGTCAGCAATCTTATGGCTCTCCTTTTCAGAAAAAGGTAGAGATAAGCTCCTCACAGTTAGTGATGAGGATGCTAATAACTACAAATTCCCGAAGAGTGCTCTGATAGATGGGTTTGGCTTAACCACTGAGCAATATAGGTTGTTGTTCAGGGATACCCAGAAGACACAGACTCAGGACTGGACTGATTTTGTAGATTGTGCTACCAAGGCTCTGGAGGGCTGGTTATTGGGCAGCAAAGTACATGACTATACAGGATTGTATAATTTGATTATGAGGGAGCAGATCCTTAGTAATTGTCAAACCAGCTTCTACACCAGCACCTGGTGGACTCTGATCTGACCTCTCCACAAGAATTGGGTAAGAGGGCAGACAAATGGGTCAAAACCAGGATTAGGCCTAAAAATCAGGGTGGTGACCAGAAGAAAGATTCTACCAAGCCTCAAGAGAAAGGTGGGGATAAATCCAAGGACAAGTCCCCTACAGGGCCCCAAAATATTCAATGGTGGGGGTGGGTCCCAAAACACCTCCTCTAACCCTAAGAAACCTTATTGCCATGTTTGTAAACAGCCTGGCCACTGGAAGACTGACAGTAGTTGCCCAAAGGCCAACAATAAGGAAAATATTCCACCAAGTAATACTCCCAGACCTCCTGTTACTATTAGTAGTAATCCCCCAGGTGATGGGAGTGCCCCCAAGAATGTGGCTGGGTTTACTTTGGGAACTCAGGTGGACTCTGGCCTAACCAAGTCCCCTACCATAGCAACTCTTGTCTGTGAAAATGGCATGGGGTTTGCCAACTTCACTGCTTGTCCCAACACTTTGGCAAGTACGGGTAGGAGCCCCTCATCATTGGCCAGAAAGTTGAAGCCTATAGAGACACAGGTAACCATTAAGAAAAATGGGGTGACCCAAAAGGTATGGACCTGGGTATATAGTGATATAGAGAAACAATGGTCCTGAACATATTAATTATAATGATTGACTTAATCAATTATAATGTCCACAGTTTTTTGTGTAGAACAACCACAACCAGTCTGCTCTATTGTACTCAACTTGCTTAGTACCAAGAGATAAACCTACACCACGGTTAAAGAAATACTTTTAATTCATTAGCTCGTTTTTCATTTTTTGGCAGTTCATTTTTTATATACACAATATATCATTTCAGAATAGATAAAAACAAAATGGTTGCCCAAGGGAAGCGTGCAAAGAAAAGCGTTATTAGGAGTGTGAAATAGGTGAACAGAAAGGAAATTTCACAATAGTGGACAGAAATTATTCACATTATTTAACAAGCAATATCGGACATATGATTTGCCGTATTGAGTACCTAGCCAAACCTTTTTAACTTTTTTGTATTCAAAACATCATTACATCCACACATATATGTCCTAAGGTTTTTGCACTATATGAAAAATTATAAAGTAATTGGTCCAAGGTTATATGAAGGTAGCGTCGATGTTAGACCTGACATCATTGGCTTGAGTCTCTCCTCCATTTTTTTCTGTTTGCCTCCACTGTTTTACGATGTTTTGCTGGATAATGCTTTGGGCGCTGTGCCACTGCTGATCAGTGCCATAGCGCAAGTGCTCCCTATGTTAAATTGATGTATCGATTTTATTCCATGTTTGGCTTATTTGGTTTACTGTCAGTCCCTAGTCTAGAGCACCAGGAGTGCCGGGGCTTGTAAATCCAAATGCCGCTCGTGGGCTTGCAGCACGTGTTGTGCCACCCACAAGAGCGGCCTCGTAAAAGAATGTCTACGGGTCGGTCATTGCGAGACCCACGTGCAGTCTGGTACTGTCACACAGGCTGCGCAAGTATACCTACTTGCCAGTCCCTCAAACCTTCCCTTAACTTCATGTTAGTCACCCCTATGGTAGGCCCGGGTGCAGGGTGCATTGTAAGTATAAGGTAGGACAAGCCTGACTAAGTTGGCATGTCCTAAATAGTAAATGACAGCCATCGTCGTGCTTCACTATTGCGAGGTAACCTGCTCTCCGTTAGTTAGAATGGGCCACAGGGATTATTAATGCTATGATCCTAGCTGGCTCGGGGAGCATGGTGCAATGTCGAGTTTGGTATCCCTGAACTCGGGGTTTAATTACGCATCCGTTGGTGTGGATGGTTTTTGGACTCTGGGTTTGAAAATAGCACTTTTAGAAAGTGTCTATTTTCTTGTCTAACCATTTCTGGTTTCTGCTGGTCTTGCGTGTGTGTGACAGGAGCTGGGTGGCTCCAGAGGTCTGAGTGAGTCAGTGTGGGATGAGTGGGACATTTGCGTTGAGAGTAGGGGGAGAGTAGTTGCTGATAGCTTGCCCTGCCTGATACAATGCTGGCTCCACCTCCTGCCAAGCGGCTGATGGCTCCGTGCCTGCCATGGACGATCCTACCCCTACCTCCTACCAGGAGGCCGATAACTCTGCTCCTGCCGGTAACAATGCTGGCTCCACCCCCTGCTGGGCGTCTGAGGACCCAGCCCTGCTCAGTGAATAGGCCAGGTGCCTCTGCCTGGCTCCACCCACAACAGACGCAGGATGTTGGGAAACCCCCCTGCATGGACAAAGGGATCAAAGCCAAAAAGGGGTATAAGAGAAGGACCCCTGAACCAAGAATTTAGATCACTTCTGACAAGGAACCCTGAAACCAAGGACAAGAAGCCTGCTGATCCAAGGACTTGCCTACTCCTTCTGCCAGTGTGCTGTTTGCTGGGGGAATCCTGCAGTGCTTCTTTATTTTCGCCAAGGAACCAGGAGAGAGGAACTGTGTGTGTACTCTCACGCTTGCTAAGAAAATCTCCAAGGACTGGAAGAGTGCCAGTCTCCTGTAGAAGTCACAGGGCTAAAGGACTTCATCTGCTACACAAGTGCTATTTGCTGGAACCTGTGAATCCAGCGCCTCTGAAAGACACCAGCAATCTCGACGCCGACGGACGTCGCCGAATCCAGCTCGACATAGTGAGTAACGGCTCCAGTGTCCCGCTTCCTCGACGCCGGCCGCCGGGCCTGATCGACGCCAGCAGCAACGCCAGTGAGTAGTGAGTTCGGCTCCAGCTCCAAGGGACCTCGTGTCTGCACCGCTACTGATCGCATCGACTTCGTGCCCTCTCGATGCCGTGAGCGCTGCTCACTCTTGCAACAGCATCATCGACATCGACGACTACTGAGGCCTGATCGACACCGACGACGCGACGCCGGATTGCTCGACGCCGCTGATCATCGTGTGCTTCATTCTCCTAAGGTACTGTGTTGTTGGGGGGTCCGTGTGACTCAGGGCTCGACGTAGCACTCCTCCCGGTCGACGCCGAACCTTTGGATTAACTTTGCCTCGACGTTGTGTGACTCCCGTGTGGGTTACATTGTTGCCAAGAACTGTGTTTCCAGGAAGAAGAGTTGCTTTTGATACGAAAGACTTTGTGCTAAAGAAGAAACCACATTTGAACTATTACTTTTCCTTCCAAGAGTATTTATTGAGATTGTGTATATTTTTGTCGTTATTTGGTCTTGTGCTAAGCCTTATATAAAAATCCTTATTTTTATAATACTACTGTGTCGTGTCCATTTGTAGTGTATTCACTTTATTACTGTATGTGGTCATAAATGCTTAACACACAGCCTCTGAGATAAGCCTGTCTGCTCTGCCAAGCTACCAAGGGGGTGAGCAGGGGTTATCAAAGGGTGTGATCCCCTTGCCCTGACTAGAAAAGGTGTGTCCCTATTTGCCAGAAGTGCATACCTCTGCCAACTAGAGACAGTCGGTTCTAACATTGGTGGCAGCGGTGGGATTTTTTGAACCTTGCATTTATGACCCATGTGCAGTGATTAGTGTGCGCTACATAGTGAAGGCAGACCATAGCGCAGCCACAATCTAATTCGGAAGGATCCTATTTTTGTTCTCCGCTTTTCTGAAACTTGATTTTTTGAACACTGCCAGTTTTGACCATGAGTGACACCGGAGTCACTACCCCTGTTGTTGTTGTGGAGGAATTCGATAGAAGCAAAATCGAGGATTACACGTTAATTCAGCTGAAATCCTTCTGCAAGCAGTTGAAAGTTCCTACCAAGGGCTGTAAAAATAAAACGGAATATCTCAAAGCATTGCAGGCCTGGTTAGAATCCAGAGATTCCACTGATCCGGTGGTGGTACCGCCGGTGGAAGGGGATGAGGAGGCGCCAGTGAATGGGCCGGTGTTCTCTCCCGGAAGCAGTGTTTCCTCCAAAGGTCTTTCACCTGAAGAAAGAGAAGAAAGGGCAAAGGAGCGTGCATACAACATGGAAATGGCAAGGCTAAAGATAAATGGGCAGTTGGAGTTAGAAAATGCAAGAGGTAGGAGGGAAGCTGATTTGGAGACCAAAAGGTTGGATTTTGAACGAGAGAAGTTAGCTTTGGAGCATGATACCAAGTTGAGGGAATTGGACATCCAAGCTAAGAAGTTAGAATTGAATCCCTCTGGTGGCAGCATCCCATCTGGGCCTGCAGAAAGTAGGTTTTATTTTCCCAAAGATGTGATAAAAGATTATCATAAGAACGAAGATATTGGTCAGTGGTTTAAAGCGTATGAGTTAGCATTGTTGGCCCACCGGGTCCCTGAGAAGGATTGGGGAGTGGAGGTGTGGGGTCGCTTAGTGAATGAGGGAAGAGATACCCTGTTAGACATGCCTGTTGAGGATAGGATGTCGTATGCTCATATGAAAGATGCTTTAATGTTGCGGTATGGCCTAACCCCCGAGAAGTACAGACAAGCTTTTAGAGTATGTAAGAAGTTGCCTGGTACGACGTGGGTTGAATATGTGTCTTATTTTTGCAGAGCCATGGATGGTTGGGTAAAGGGCAGCAAAGTGGAAAGTTATGAAGCTCTTTATGATTTGTTGCTTGGAAGCATTTGTCTAATAACTGTTTTCCAGAGCTGCGCCAGCACCTTATTGATAGCAAGATATCTAACCCTAGAAAACTTGCTGAGGAGGCGGACCGCTGGGTCAGTACCAGGGTCCACAAGGGTCCAGTGGGAGACTCAGCCAAAGGTGGGCAGGGTCCCCAGCAGAATAGGGGGGGGGGACAAGGGTAAACAGAAGGAGTCCCAGAAAGGGCCCCAAAGTAATCCCCAAGGGAACCAAGGGAAAGGTTCCCAGCCTCTCCCTGAGAAGAAGCCAGATGCCCCGACGGGTAGACCTGTTCATAGGGGCCCCCTAACCTGCTATGTTTGTGGGCAGGTGGGACACCGGTATTATGACCCCCAGTGTCCCATGAAGAATTCGAATGCACCACCGCGTGCACCCCCGTCAGTTGGCGAGTGTAGCCCTGGGAGGGGAGGAGATGGTTGTCCCTGGTGGGAGGGGTCCCGCAGAAATGTCCCTGGTCTCGCTAGGAGACATGCAAATGGTCCCTCCACCACCTCTGCCTAGTAACATTAGTAAATATAGGCAGTGGGTGACCATTAATGGCCATAGAGTGGAAGCTCTCAGAGACACCGGAGCGAGTGTGACAGCTGTCAAGTGTCACTTGGTGTCCAGAGAGCAGGTGGTTCCCCACGCATTCTACCCTGTGATAGCTGCTGGCAACTCCCAGAAAGTGTCTGAGGTAGCTCAGGTTTCCTTTGAATGGGGGGAGTTTCAGGTACTCTTCAAGTTGCTGTGAGGCCCGCCATGCCTGTCAATTGTCTCCTGGGCAATGATTTAGAAGACTCCCCTTGGGCTAAGGTGGAGAGGGAGACGCATTTGAGAATGTTGGGTGTGCCAGAGTGGGTGTGTGCAACCACTCGATCGATGACAGCAAGTAAGGGTGTTGATGGGGTCCCGGAGCCTGAAAGTACGGCCCAGGACCCAGTTGTAAAGAGAAGAGGCAGGAGGCGCGGGAAACCGGCCCCCGTAGTTCCAGTGGTCCAGGAGGAAGTAGACCCTGAGGGGGGTGCCCTGGAGCCCACAGTGGAACAAATTGCTGAACTGGGAGACCTGCCCATGCTGACCCATTGGCAGCAGAACGGTGGTCCCTCCAGGGAAGAATTCTGTGCCGAACAGAAAGTGTGCCCTTCTCTTGTGGGTATGAGGCAGCAGGCCTCAGCCCAAACCTCAGGTGATCAGTCAGGGTCACATTTTGTGTACTGGGAGAACGACCTCCTGTATAGCGAGCCTAAGGCTGCTGAGCCTGGGTCAGCCCGTGTGCTGGTGGTACCCCAGCGCTTTAGAGCCTTCCTACTGGGTTTGGCTCATGACGTTCCGTTAGCTGGACATCTGGGGCAGGACAAGACCTATGACAGGCTTGTCACCCATTTTTATTGGCCTCAGATGCGCAGGGATGTAGACATCCATTGTAAGACTTGTCACACTTGCCAGGCAAGTGGGAAAAGCGGAAGGAAGCAGAAGGCTCCCCTCCAACCTTTTACAGTGGTCAGTACCCCCTTTGACCGGGTGGGGATTGACATTGTTGGGCCTCTGGACCCCAAGACAGCCCTGGGCAACAGGTTTATCCTGGTCTTGGTGGACCATGCCACACGGTACCCGAAAGCCATCCCTCTCCGAACAGTAACGGCCCCCGTGGTGGGACGGGCACTGATGGGTGTTTTCTCCCGAATGGGGTTCCCCAGAGAGGTGGTGTCAGACCGGGGCACCAACTTCATTTCCAATTACATGAAGTCTCTGTGGAAGGAGTGTGGGGTAACCTACAAGTTCACCACTCCCTACCACCCTCAAGGTAATGGGCTGGTTGAGAGATTCAACCGGACCCTTAAAGGCATGATCATGGGTCTTGAAGAACCAATGAGGCGGAAATGGGACGTCCTCTTGCCATGCCTGTTGTTTGCTTACAGTGAGGTGCCGCAGAAGTCTCTAGGGTTCAGCCCCTTTGAGCTTTAGTATGGTCACCCGGTAAGAGGACCTTTGAGTCTGGTCAAAGAAGGCTGGGAACAATCTCCCAGGAAACCTCCCCAGGATGTATACAGTTACATGCTGGCCTTTCAGAACCAGACTCAGCGCTTCAGAGATCTTGCTCAGGCAAATCTGGAGGCCAGCCAGGAGGAGATGAAGCGTTGGTACGACCGGAATGCCACTCTGGTAGAGCTTCAGCCTGGTCAGGAAGTTTGGGTCATGTCCCCTGTGGAATCTTGTGCGCTCAAGGACAGGTGGACTGGACCGTTTAAGGTTGTGGAGAAGAAGAGCGATGTCACCTACCTGGTGGACTTGAAATCTCCCAGGAACCCCTTGAGGGTCCTGCATGTCAACCGTTTGAAGCCCCACTTAGAAAGGTCCTAAGTGGGCATGCTCCTAGCTACAGATGCTGGAATGGAGGAGGAGAGTGAGCCTCTTCCTGACCTCCTGTGTGCTAAAGAGCAAGACGGGTCAGTGGATGGCGTGGTCCTTTCTGACACACTGACCCTTGAACAGAAGCAGGATTATCGCCAACTGTTGGGACAATTCCCTGATCTGTTTTCCTTGGTTCCGGGTGTCACTCATTGGTGTGTCCATGATGTTGACACCGGAGACAGCCCTCCTGTGAAGCACAAGGTTTACAGGGTGACTGACAAGGTCTGAGCATACATTAAGGAGGAGGTCTCCAAGATGTTTGCGTTAGGGGTGGTTGAGTCCTCTAGCAGTCCTTGGGCCAGCCCAGTGGTCTTGGTCCCAAAGGCTGCAGCGCCTGGTGCTTCACCGGAACTTCGGTTCTGTGTGGATTACCGAGGACTCAATTCAGTCACGAAGACTAACGCGCACCCCATTCCCAGAGCTGATGAGCTCATAAATCGGTTGGGGGCTGCCCGGTACCTTAGTACGTTTGATCTGACGTCTGAGTACTGGCAGATCGCCTTGACTGATGGGGCAAAGGAGAGGTCCGCATTCTCCACACCAGATGGGCTATACCAGTTCCGGGTGATGCCCTTTGGGATGAAGAATGCCCCTGCCACCTTCCAGACGTTGGTCAACCAGGTCTTGGCTGGACTGGAGGATTTCAGTGCCGCCTACCTGGACGACATCGCAGTGTTCAGCGCCAGCTGGGAGGAACACTTGCGCCACCTCCAGGAAGTGTTGTTGGCCCTGCGCAGAGCAGGCCTCACAATCAAAGCCAGTAAGTGCCAGATTGGGCAGGGTTCTGTGGTGTACTTGGGGCACCAAGTAGGGAGCGGCAAGGTTGCCCCCCTGCAACCCAAGATTGATACCATCCTGGCTTGGGCGCTGCCCAAAACCCAAACTCAGGTGAGAGCCTTCTTAGGACTCACGGGTTATTACAGGAGGTTTGTCAAGGATTACGGTAACATTGTGCACACCTTGACTTCGCTGACTTCCAGGAAGCAGCCTCGAAATGTGATCCTGGACTGATGCCTGTCAAACGGCCTTCGATACCCTGAAAACTGCAATGTGCACAGCACCTATACTCCAGGCACCCGACTTTTCAAAAGAATTTATTGTCCAGACGGACGCTTCAGAGCATGGCGTGGGAGCTGTTCTAGCTCAGGTGAATGAAGAGGGCCGAGACTTGCCTGTAGCCTTCATCAGTCGGAGGTTACTTCCCAGGGAAACGAGGTGGAGTGCGACAGAGAGAGAAGCATTTGCTGTAGTCTGGGCGCTGAAGAAGCTAAGACCCTACCTGTTTGGGACTCACTTCCGGGTTCAGACAGACCACAGGCCCCTCAGATGGTTGATGCAGATGAGGGGTGAGAATCCGAAACTGTTGAGGTGGTCCATTTCCCTACAGGGGATGGACTTCACGGTGGAACACCGCCCTGGTACGGATCACGCCAATGCTGATGGTCTGTCCAGATTTTTCTGCCTTAGTGATGAGGACTCCCTAGGTCAAGGGTAGTTCTCCCCACATTGCAGCTGGAGGGGACACGTGTTAGACCCGACATCATTAGCTTGAGTCTCTCCTCCATTTTTTTCTGTTTGCCTCCACTGTTTTACGATGTTTTACTGGATAATACTTTGGGCGCTGTGCCACTACTGATCAGTGCCACCGCGCAAGTGCTCCCTATGTTAAATTGATGTATCGATTGTATTCCATGTTTGGCTTATTTGGTTTACAGTTAGACCCTAGTCTAGTGCACCAGGAGTGCCGGGGCTTGTAAATCCAAATGCCGCTCGTGGGCTTGCAGCACGTGTTGTGCCACCCACAAGAGCGGCCTCGTAAACGAATGTCTACGGGTCGGTCATTGCGAGACCCACGTGCAGTCTGGTACTGTCACGCGGGCTGCGCAAGTATACCTACTTGCCAGTCCCTTAAACCTTCCCTTAACTTCATGTTAGTCACCCCTATGGTAGGCCCGCGGGCAGGGTGCATTGTAAGTATAAGGTAGGACAAGCCTGACCAACTTGGCGTGTCCTAAATAGTGAATGACAGCCATCGTTGTGCTTCACTATTGCGAGGTAACCTGCTCTCCGTTAGTTAGAATGGGCCGCATGGATTATTAATGCTATGATCCTAGCTGGCTCGGGGAGCATGGTGCAATGTCGAGTTTGGTATCCCTGAACTCGGGGTTTAATTACGCATCCGTTGGTGTGGATGGTTTTTGGACTCTGGGTTTGAAAATAGCACTTTTAGAAAGTGTCTATTTTCTTGTCTAACCATTTCTGGTTTCTGTTGGTCTTGCGTGTGTGTGACAGGAGCTGGGTGGCTCCAGAGGTCTGAGTGAGTCAGTGTGGGATGAGTGGGACATTTGCGTTGAGAGTAGGGGGAGAGTAGTTGCTGATAGCTTGTCTGCCTGATACAATGCTGGCTCCACCTCCTGCCAAGCGGCTGATGGCTCCGTGCCTGCCATGGATGATCCTAGCCCTACCTCCTACCAGGAGGCCGATAACTCTGCTCCTGCCGGTAACAATGCTGGCTCCACCTCCTGCTGGGCGTCTGAGGACCCAGCCCTGCTCAGTGAATAGGCCAGGTGCCTCTGCCTGGCTCCACCCACAACAGACCCAGGATGTTGGGAAACCCCCCTGCATGGACAAAGGGATCAAAGCCAAAAAGGGGTATAAGAGAAGGACCCCTGAACCAAGAATTTAGATCACTTCTGACAAGGAACCCTGAAACCAAGGACAAGAAGCCTGCTGATCCAAGGACTTGCCTACCCCTTCTGCCAGTGTGCTGTTTGCTGGGGGGAATCCTGCAGTGCTTCTTTATTTTCGCCAAGGAACCAGGAGAGAGGAACTGTGTGTGTACTCTCACGCTTGCTAAGAAAATCTCCAAGGACTGGAAGAGTGCCAGTCTCCTGTTGAAGTCACAGGGCTAAAGGACTTCATCTGCTACAAGTGCTATTTGCTGGAACCTGTGAATCCAGCGCCTCTGAAAGACACCAGCAATCTCGACGCCGACGGACGTCGCCGAATCCAGCTCGACATAGTGAGTAACGGCTCCAGTGTCCCGCTTCCTCGACGCCAGCCGCCGGGCCTGATCGACGCCAGTAGCAACACCAGTGAGTAGTGAGTTTGGCTCCAGCTCCAAGGGACCTCGTGTCTGCACCGCTGCTGATCGCATCGACTTCGTGCCCTCTCGCGCCGTGAGCGCTGCTCACTCTTGCAACAGCATCATCGACATCGATGACTACTGAGGCCTGATCGACACCGACGACGCGACGCCGGATTGCTCGACGCCGCTGATCATCGTGTGCTTCATTCTCCTAAGGTACTGTGTTGTTGGGGGGTCCGTGTGACTCCGGGCTCGACGTAGCGCTCCTCGCGGTCGACCCCGAACCTTTGGATTAACTTTGCCTCGACGTTGTGTGACTCCCGTGTGGGTTACATTGTTGACAAGAACTGTGTTTCCAGGAAGAAGAGTTGCTTTTGATACGAAAGACTTTGTGCTAAAAACTAAACCACATTTGATCTATTACTTTTCCTTCCAAGAGTATTTATTGAGATTGTGTATATTTTTGTCGTTATTTGGTCTTGTGCTAAGCCTTATATAAAAATCCTTATTTTTATAATACTACTGTGTCGTGTCCATTTGTAGTGTATTCACTTTATTACTGTATGTGGTCATAAATGCTTAACACACAGCCTCTGAGATAAGCCTGTCTGCTCTGCCAAGCTACCAAGGGGGTGAGCAGAGGTTATCAAAGGGTGTGATCCCCTTGCCCTGACTAGAAAAGGTGTGTCCCTATTTGCCAGAAGTGCATACCTCTGCCAACTAGAGACAGCCGGTTCTAACAGTCGACGTTTCGACTCGTCTTATGCCCAAACGGTGATTTGAACCTGGGGATTGCAAGTCTTCATCAGGACTGGAAAAACAGACGGGGGCAACCAAGTGATAATAATAACCCTATGAAAAATAGAGTTGGAAATTACTAACCGTGGTGGATGAAGATTAATTAAAAACCATAGCCCATAGATGGGTAGGGTCTTATTTCTTACCCTTCAAAAAGAGAGAGCAATAGGAGGTGGTCCTTAGTTACAACTTCCCGTCAAGTCTCCTGTAAAACAAATGATCCATAGAATTTGTCTAGATCTGATAATTGGCAATTGTCTAACCATTACCAGTGTTAAAGAAGGAATTGTTTACCTTAATGTAAGATTCTCTCCTCACTTATGTTGGGAGGGCACAATACTTCATGTATACATCATGGCGAAATAATACCTACAAATAATTTATGGTAGTATCAATACACAATTCACCCAAGATGAGACATAAAGGTAAGGGATAAATTCCCAAAGAATTTACCTTGGTATAATTTCCGTTTAATCAAATTCTTATTTGCGGGGCTCCTGCTGATAATGTCAGGTAGCTGTTATGGAGACACAATAAGTTCTCACTTAGATTATACATTAAAAATTGTTATACAGCAAAACATTGCGTGTAGAAGAATATATTTAGTGTTATATGAATGGTCATAGCACACAAAGTTACCTTCTTGAAGTGATTCCAAGGCATATAGATAAACACCTGGCGACTACAGCCTGCACTGCTACTTGACGCGGTTTTCCGCGATTCCCTCCTCACACGCACTTCCCAATACTTTGAGGACAACACAGACACAGCGTCCTCCCCCCAGGTAGAATGGGACGCTTTCAAGGTAGTGGTCCAAGGCCACTGTTTGAGGACACAGGGGCACATGAGGCACCAACTGGAGGGCGACCTGACTAGGCTGGAATCTGACTTGCTCGACAGGGAGGAGGAGGCTAATGAGGGCGATGCTGACTCGTTACATGAGGCGCAAGCGGAACATGCGCGCCTACTGGAACAACTATGCAACAACAACTACGCTGCGCACTCGGCGAGGACGCACCACCTGAGTGACAGACCTGGCAAGCTCCTGGCCTGGCTGATATCACAAGAGAATCGCTCGACCCCAGTGACAGCAATACATGTAGAAGGGAGGGGCTTGCTATACACGCAGCGCCATATACATGATGCGTTCACCACCCACTATGAAGCACTATATCGCTCCCGATTACCAAACCCTCACCCGGACATTGCTGACTACCTCTCTCCTCTGCAGCTGCCACAGCTACCCACTGCGCAGCAGGACAAGCTGGGAGCTACGCTCGAACCTGATGAGGTCCGCAAAGCTATATTTAACTTGTCTAACGGCAAATCCCCGGGCCCAGATGGGCTCCCAGCCGAAATTTACAAGGCTAGCTCTGATATCCTCGTCCCGGAACTTCTGAAAATGTACGCCGCAGCTGCGGAAGATGCAGTCTTACCTCCAACGTTAAATGAGGCCACTCTGATCTCTATCCTCAAACCTGACAAAGACAGCACACGAATGGGCTCTTACCGCCCCTGGCGCTGCTAAACACGGACTACAAAATACTGGCCTCCACGTTGGCCCGGAGACTGGCCCCCTCTGTGCCCCGACTGGTACACCAGGACCAGAACAGCTTTGTCCTGACGCGACACACCTCTCACAATATCCGCCGCCTCTTCTGGATACAGAAGTATGCGATCCAGCAGTGGCCCAGAGCAGGATGCCTGATATTAGATCTGGAAAAGGCCTTTGTCTCGGTCGAGTGGCCGTACCTGAGAGCAATTACTGAGAAGTACCAGCTAGGGGGAGGCTATGAAGCCATGGTGGGCCTACTATATGACAAACCAACGGTCCGAGTCCGCACAGGCTCACTACTCTCAGACGTCATCCGGGTGCGAAGGGGCACTAGGCAAGGCTGCCCCTTATCACCTATACTGTTTTCGTTGGCCATGGAGCCCCTGGCCACAATCCTCAGGACCCAGGGACCTGAATGGGCGATACCACTGGTGGATGGCCTGCATGCAGTGTCACTATATGCTGATGACTTATTGTTGTACGTTAGAGACATAAATGACATCCCTATCCTCCCTAACTGACGTCTTCCGGAAATTCGAGGAGATGTCAGGACTACGAGTTAACTGGTCCAAATCGGGGGCTTACCCCTTTAGCCCGGACACGCCCGAATGCGACATTCACCTGGGCAGAGGGAGATTACAATGGTATCCCACCACATTCCGATACCTAGGGATACGAATATATCGAGACCCAATAGACATCCTGGAGGGGAACCTCCTGCGGACAATCGCCTCAATTCGAGCGCAAATCGCCTTCTGGAACACCCTACCCCTCAACGTGCCTAGCCATATAGCACTGACCAAAATGATTGTGCTGCCTAGACTGCTGTACTATTTCGCCAATATTCCCACAGATGTGCCCAATAAGATATTTCGCGACCTAGAGATCCCGCTGCGTAGCCTCATCTGGAACGCGGGCCGCCCCCGCGTGGCGCTGGCCAAGCTGTACATGCCCACTGAATCGGGAGGCCTAGCGGTTCCCAACATGGAGCTGTACTACCTCTCGGCACAGATGCAATGGGTGACGGGGTGGCTAAGCGGCAATCATCTAGAAGATACTACCTCGGACACTGCTGCCTGGACGCAAACACAGATTTGCACACTGTTCCATCCACTAACCCGGACCCCCTGCCACTCCCAATTGCACCTCGCAGTGGCGCGCAAGTGCTTTCTGCGATGTCCAAGACTCACCCTCGCAACGACACCACATGCCCCGATATTACCCCTCCTGGGCACTCCCGGACCAATGGGCGCACTGACTGAGACTCGCTTGATCAGCTAGACGCAAGCAGGGGTAGACACGCTGAGTGACCTGTATGCAGATGGGAAACTACTCGCTTTCGCGGACCTAGCGGCTGGCACGGACCTTCCAGCTGGTCAGTTCCTGTTGCATGCGTCCCTCTTGCGCACGCTTACTGCCTCCTGGGGCGACATGACAGAGGAACCACCGATGCACACCTTCATGCAATATCTGCACGTTATTGGTAACGGCTCACACATCATACATTGGTTGGCGCAAGCTTTACAGACACACTCCCAACAGTCCACGATGCCGCTACGGGAAAAGTGGGCAGCAGACAGGGGACGGGACAGGACTGAGAAGGAATGGGAGATGATCTTAGCCGGACCAACGAATATCCCGTGCCACGCCCACTTTAAAATTATTAAATTCTACATTTTACACTGTGCTTATCTCACGCCCGACAAAATTAATAGATATTTTGCAACCACAAATGCCGCCTGTCAACGCTGCTCCCTGATTGGGGCAGACCTCTTGCACATGCTGTGGCACTGCCCTGACATACGAACATACTGGGACGACGCCAAGGCGCTACTCACACGCAACACTGACGAACAGCTGCCTCACATGTGGGAGGCGTGCATCCTGGGACTGTACAAGCGCACAAAACTCAAGAAAGTACAGGCGCGCTTCTGGGACATGGGACTCATAACGGCCAAGCGCCTGCTTACTAAACACTGGAAGGCCACGACCCCCCCACACATTCGACACTGGTACGCCTCCTTTACCAACTGGGCACGGGCGGAAAGCACGGTGCTCCTCCGGGAGGAAACCGCGGGACTCCGAAAATTCCCCATCGCTCAGCTCTGGGATGACCTCCTTAAAACATTCCAGCGAACCTGCCAGGAGCAGGGGATAACTTGAGATAACAGGCCCCGTCGCCACTACGACGTCAACCAACGTTCACAGTGACCACTGCCCTGTATCCCTTTCCCCCTTTCCCCCATCCCCCTTGCCTCCCTTTGCCTTAAGCCCTACCCTCGTAGACACTGACAATTACACCTCTCCGCCATACACCTGACACCCACTCCACGCTGTGCGCCTACCACTACCCTTGCCTCGGCCTGCCTACGCTCACGCTGACCACTCCCCCCCCACTGCCCCCCTTTACGCTGCAGAATACCCCGCCGTACCTCGCCTCGCACCAGCTGACCCCCCACAGGAACCCACGCTGATCTTCACCCCCCCCCCTGTCCTCACTTGCCTTCCCATCCACAGGTTTTTCCCACCATTGCATAGGCATAGGGAACAGTTAGTTCACTGGTCATGTTTCCCGACCAGGCCCCTTTCCTATTGCAGACGAAGACAACGGAAGCATTAAATTGCTAGCGCAAAACAATGCCTTACTGAACTCACGCTACCCAACCGACTGCAGAGACGCGACAGCGCTTGCGGACCATAGAAAGGCGCGGACTCGCACTAAAACCTCACACACGCTAGCCAAGGTCATGATATGCCGAACACCGACTGACGGCCAACCACCGCCCCAGTTTTTGCGACCTTCCAATCACAACACTGGGGAGATACACATGCACCACGCTGCCGGATATCCGGGCCTCCACACAAAACGGCTGTAGACAAGCTCCGCCGAACATAACCGCTTGCTTCTATGCCTCAGTGAGCTATACCACCACACATTTTACCACACCCACGTAAGCATTACGTACACACATCTGGTGCACTGCCTATCGACAGTCCCCCACTATTGACTAACCTCAGCGGATTCCTAGGTCTTCAGTGGGGACTTGAGCGTTGATCACAATGGCACTAATGCTAGATTAAACCTGCACTGTTCTTGTTGATAATAAAAGACAAAACTATAGACCTGTCACTTATAAAACTGAATACCTGATAATTGTACATGCATGTTCATACGTTTCGCCGCCGGACCCCCGGGTTACCGGCTAAATGTCTGTGTCATCCAGATAAGGATTTGCTTGATTATTGTTTGCCCGGCTGGCCTCTGAACGCCGCAAAATGTACACTGTATGATGACGAAATTGTGCACAATAAAGGTCTTCCAAAAACAAAACAAACAAAAAAAATGAGGGTAGTGGCCCATAGGAACAGGAACCATTAAAAAGTTGTGTGAGCAACGGGCCCCAAAGATCCATGTTGCTTTTATAAAAGTCAACTGGAACGCCATCAGGGCCAGGAGCTTTGCCTCCAGCACTATCTCTTATACTCTTATTTACTTCACACAAGGTAATCCCCAGTTTCAACGTCACCCTACTCTGTGCTCCCTCCAGCCTCTCTTCATTAGGTACCTGGTCATAATTGGTCTTAGCACTATAAAGTTCTTCATATTGTTTAACCCATTCGGTTTCAGAAATCGCTATCTCGAACCTAGCCTTTGAGTTATCAGAAAATAGAGGATCATTTACCACTTTCCAAAAGGCAGCAGAATCCTTGTTCTGCGGTGCCTCACACAGTGCATCCCAAGCCTCCTTTTTAATAGTGTCTTTCCTCAGCTTGAGGTTTCCTTTATACTCTTTTCTTAACTGTCTTACAAGATTCTTGTCTCTTATAGGGGCATTCAGTGCGCGCTTCAACTTAGTACAAATCTTGGTACAGAGTGTATCAAACCATCTTGGCCGGAGTATTTTTGGGGTTTTTGTCTCTACCCATAGGGCCTTTTTAATGTTTCCTGCTATAATTTTAAAATTGGACACGATAACCGAATCAGCCAAATTGTCTTCAAGACATTTTTCAATGTTAAAATGTAATTTTTGGATCACCTTATTCAGGATGTCTTCGGGTACTATTTTACTCCATTTAAGGGTGTAACCATTCTGCCGATTGAGAATTATATCCCGAGCCTCCTTGGTTGGGGCTCCTATTATTGGGGGGTTGTTACCCAGTTGAGCGATCTTCAGGCTTAAAGGGAAATGGTCACTCAAAGGATTGTCCAGAGTCTTAAAAGCTAACACCTCCTTGCCATATCTGGCTGATATCAATGCAAAATCTATGGTGCAACTTGCACCCCTGCCATTAAATGTTGCTGAAAAGGGATCTCGCTCCTGCCGATTCTATTTGCGAAACCCAAGTCACAAGAAAAAATAATCTCATTTAAGTGATTCTCACAGGCAGTGTGCTCAAAATGGCTTAAACTAGTCAAGTTATCTAACATTAAGCCGCATGTACCCTTTCCCCATATCTACACAGGGAACAATTAAAATCTCCACCCCAGATTATACAGACTGATTTCACTCTCCCTTCTATCTGGGTTTTAATATCCTGGCCTAGTTTTACAAATGTTTGTTCCATGGCTACCGCCAAGACATTGTTGTAAAAGTGTACAGCAACCAGATGTAAGTCTCGGTCAATGAAAGAAAGGCCTACATGGTGGAAGATGATTAAGCGTGGGCGTAAAATCAGTTTTGCGGGCGAATTTGCGGATTTTTGACGATTATGCGATCTGCGAATCGCACAAATTTACCCAATAATCTGCAAATTTGCAAGCTACGAATTATTTTGCTTGGTCGCGCTTGAAAAATACAATATCGCGCACGCGGCGTTGACTTACCGTGATTCTGAGTCCGCCGAGTTGTTTTTCTCCCGGTTTTGCGTGTGCTGCACCATTTTCGATCTTGCTGTGTGATCGAGCGAGAGTTTTTTGAATGCAATTACGTTATCGCGATTTGCCATCTTGCACAGCGAGAGTTTGACAACAGGAGTACGTCATAAAGGCCCGCGATCACGCATTGCTGGAGTAAACAATGCCGAACAAGTAGATGCAGCGCGCAACTGACTTCCGGAGGGAGATTTGAACAGCTCGTGTTCCCAAAATTGCACAAATTGCTATTCTGCACAAGAAATCCACCGCAGGAAGCATAAACCTTGTGAAAATGATGATTTTGATCAGAATAACTCCTCAGATTGACATTTGGCTGCACTTTTTGGTGCAGGGGTCCATTTTTTGGGGTGGGGTGGGGTGGGAGGAAGGAAGTGCCCCAGAGTCTCCAACTTCCTATTCCTGTCCAGCAGGCTCCTCCCAGTGCTTTGTCCATGCCCTGGTCACTTTTCATTTGGCTGTGGAGCTGGAAGGATTACTTTTTGGGTGTCGCCTGCCCGAAGGCTGCGCTCTGCGCAGCTTTTCGGCGCAGGCGAAATCCATTGATTACAATAAGGACTTCAGGAACGTCCCCCGGCTCCCATTGGCTAGCTCCATAAATGGAGGCTAGCCATTGGGAGCCGGATCTGTCCGTCAAGGCCGGACCAGATTCGGGGCCGTTCCCGCGATTTTTCCGCTCTCCGCCTCTGCGATGTCGTCATCGCGGCGGTTGGCGGAGTTTCGTTTTTTTCGTTACGAGGCTCATACTATCTGCTTTTCACACTGGGGCTTTAGACATCTGAAGTATGATAGCCGCTAGAGGAGCGAAGTCCTCGTACCTAATTGACTGAGTTTGGGACTTTTTGCAGCAAGGTGATTGTAAAACTAAAGTGAAGCCCCTTTCAGTTATTCTAATGGAGTTTTTTTTTAAGATGTAAATGATAACTGTGATAGTTCCAGCTCAACGCATGAGAATGATTCGGGCAGGGGAACTTCAGAAAACGGCATTTACAGATAATAAACTTCTTTCTTGTTCACCATCAGCTTACTACTATTCGACAGTAGAGCATCTTCAGCCCATTGCCATCCCTCTGACATTACCTGTCTGTGTCAGGCACATTGAGCGCTCCGCATATAGGTTTGACAGTACCCCCAAGCAGCCTGTTCTTGCCTCCTCAGCCGCCTCCCAAAGTGCAGAGGGCTGCGTGTATCCAGGATTATCACACTGCGCCCCAGCAGTGTCCACTAGGCTGATGGAGAGCTGCGTCAGTCCTTGGGCAGCACGAGGCTCCCCACCAATCTGGCACGTGCCTCGAGAGCCAATTGAGCGCTTTGACAGCAGACACTGCAGCAGCCACCCGCTCCTCCCATTGGTCAGTGACGATAGCGAGCTGCCTGGGAAGCCCCCCTCAGTCTGCGTCGAGGGCTGAAGCCCCGCCGGTGCCGGGGGGAGGGGGGCACCGCAGATGCCAGCAGTAAATAATCCCACCGGCCCCACCAGTCCCACTAACGTTGTGTGCGCGAGACCGGGGCATCATTGTCACCTTCTGAAGCACCACAGGCCTGAAGCGCGACCTTTCACCTCCAGCCCCCAAAAGAGGAAGCTGGACACAAAGGCGGGTGACAGAACAGAATGTGTCAGCAGAACTTACCCTGTGAAGGGCGGTAGGAAGGAATGTACTCAGAAAATAGATCCGAAGAGGAGAGTAGGGTGTGAGACAATGCCCCGGAGCCTGCAGCAAGAATGAGCACAAAGACCGCGGGACTAATCCTGAGACCCGCACGGAGCACAGGCAGTTGGGCTATTTTTACTCTTTTTAGTGCTTACTATTTTTAACTTTCTAATAATACACTCGGTGTGGCATCGGTCGTGGAGGGAGAGCCCGGACTTCTTTGGGCGCTCGCTCGCTCGCCCCCAGGGTCTGAAGAGCTCACTGTCTACACTGTAAAAGCCACCAGTCCTCACATCCTGGTGTAGATCACGGACTCGCTCACTCTGCCCGGCTCTTTTGGAAATGTTTTGCGTCTGTTGCATGTAACTCCCGGTCGGTCCCGTAGTGTGTGTGAGCTGCCATTTTAGCACGAGGCATGATTGCCAAGTTTGAGTGGTGTGGGGACCAACACGCTTTGCTTACGTCAGAGTTCATCTTTAAGACATCTAAAAGCGCAAGTGTAAGATGCGATCAGTACCGTCCATGCCCGTTGTTATACCCCCTTTTTAGGTCTCAGTAATATCCGGTCTGCCGAAGGCAGACCGGAAGTCCGAGAATTAATGTCAGTAAGAGGGCTGCTTTATCCCTCCCTCTTTTTGGCTCTCCCTCCATTGGCTGGCTTCCTAAACGGAGGCCAGCCATTGGAGGAGAGAGCCGTCCCTCCGAATAGGCTCCGTCTTTTTCGGATTTGGGGGCGTAATTTCTGATGTTCTTTAGACAGTGACGTAGTCTGTCACTCAGAACCACAAAACCACGCCCCCAACTCCGAAAATGGCCGTTGTATTGTAAATGCCATTTTGCGCTGATCGTCTCTGCAAGAAGTCGCTGAGTACTTCTTCCGACGGTATGTATGCTTGCTTGTATTTTTGTTTCTGTCTTTTCTAGGTCCAACATGGCTCGTGGCGTCTCCCTGCAGCCACGTGCACTACTGTGCCCGTGGCCGTTCCGTGCAGCGTCGTGCAAGGAGTCTTTTGCCCGGTATGTATGCAGCTGTTTGCGGGTCTCAGGTAAGCCATCTTGTCTCGGTTTTGCTGTCTAATGCTTGTTTTTGTTCCTTTTACAGGTCCCCCCGGCCCGTGGCCGTTTCGTGCAGCGTCGTGCAAGGAGTGTTTTGCCCGGTATGTATGCACAGTTTGCGGGTCTCAGGTAAGCCATCTTGTCTCTGTTTGTTGTCTAATGCCTGTTTTTGTTCCTTTTACAGGTCCCCCCGGCCCGTGGCCGTTCCATGCAGCGTCGTGCAAGGAGTGTTTTGCCCGGTATGTATGCACAGTTTGCGGGTCTCAGGTAAGCCATCTTGTCTCTGTTTGTTGTCTAATGCCTGTTTTTGTTCCTTTTACAGGTCCCCCCGGCCCGTGGCCGTTCCGTGCAGCGTCGTGCAAGGAGTGTTTTGCCCGGTATGTATGCAGCAGTTTCTGGGTCTCAGGTAAGCCATCTTGTCTCTGTTTGTTGCCTAATGCTTGTTTTTGTTCCTTTTACAGGCCCCCCCCCCTCGGCCTGTGGCCGTTCGTTGCAGCGTTGTACAAGGAGTGTTTTGCCCGGTATGTATGCAGCAGTTTGCGGGTCTCAGGTAAGCCATCTTGTCTCTGTTTGTTGTCTAATGCTTGTTTTTGTTCCTTTTACAGGTCCCCCCCGGCCCATGGCCGTTCCGTGCAGCGTTGTGCAAGGAGTGTTTTGCCCGGTATGTATGCAGCAGTTTGCGGGTCTCAGGTAAGCCATCTTGTCTCTGTTTGTTGTCTAATGCTTGTTTTTGTTCCTTTTACAGGTCCCCCCCGGCCCGTGGCCCTTCCGTGCAGCGTCGTACAAGGAGTGTTTTGCCCGGTATGTATACAGCTGTTTGCGGGTCTCCGATAAGCCATCTTGTCTATGTTTGTTGTCTAATGCTTGTTTTTGCTCCTTTTACAGGTCCCCGTCAGCCCGTGGCCGTTCCGTACAGCGTTGTGCAAGAAGTGTTTTGCCCGGTATGCATGCATCAGTTTGCGGGTCTCAGGTAAGCCATTTTGTCTCTGTTTGTTTTCTAATGCTTGCTGAGTACTTCTTCCGACGGTATGTATGCTTGCTTGTATTTTTGTTACTGTCTTTTCTAGGTCCAACATGGCTCGTGGCGTCTCCCTGCAGCCATGTGCACTACTGTGCCCGTGGCCGTTCCGTGCAGCGTCGTGCAAGGAGTGTTTTGCCAGGTATGTATGCAGCAGTTTGCGGGTCTCAGGTAAGCCATCTTGTCTCTGTTTGTTGTCTAATGCTTGTTTGTGTTCCTTTTACAGTTCCCCCCCGGCCCGTGGCCCTTCCGTGCAGCGTCGTGCAAGGAGTCTTTTGCCCGGTATGTATGCAGCAGTTTCTGGGTCTCAGGTAAGCCATCTTGTCTCTGTTTGTTGCCTAATGCTTGTTTTTGTTCCTTTTACAGGCCCCCCCCCCTCAGCCTGTGGCCGTTCGTTGCAGCGTTGTACAAGGAGTGTTTTGCCCGGTATGTATGCAGCAGTTTGCGGGTATCAGGTAAGCCATCTTGTCTCTGTTTGTTGTCTAATGCTTGTTTTTGTTCCTTTTACAGGCCCCCCCCGGCCCGTGGCCGTTCCGTGCAGCGTTGTGCAAGGAGTGTTTTGCCCGGTATGTATGCAGCAGTTTGCGGGTCTCAGGTAAGCCATCTTGTCTCTGTTTGTTGTCTAATGCTTGTTTTTGTTCCTTTAACAGGTCCCCCCGGCCCGTGGCCGTTCCGTGCAGCGTTGTGCAAGGAGTGTTTTGCCAGGTATGTATGCAGCAGTTTGCGGGTCTCAGGTAAGCCATCTTGTCTCTGTTTGTTGTCTAATGCTTGTTTTTGTTCCTTTTACAGGTCCCCGTCGGACCGTGGCCCTTCCGTGCAGCGTCGTGCAAGGAGTGTTTTGCCCGGTATGTATACAGCTATTTGCGGGTCTCAGGTAAGCCATCTTGTCTATGTTTGTTGTCTAATGCTTGTTTTTGCTCCTTTTACAGGTCCCCGTCGGCCCGTGGCCGTTCCGTACAGCGTCGTGCAAGAAGTGTTTTGCCCGGTATGCATGCATCAGTTTGCGGGTCTCAGGTAAGCCATTTTGTCTCTGTTTGTTGTCTAATGCTTGCTGAGTACTGCTTCCGACGGTATGTATGCTTGCTTGTATTTTTGTTACTGTCGTTTCTAGGTCCAACATGGCTCGTGGCGTCTCCCTGCAGCCATGTGCACTACTGTGCCCGTGGCTGTTCCGTGCAGCGTCGTGCAAGGAGTGTTTTGCCCGGTATGTATGCAGCAGTTTGCGGGTCTCAGGTAAGCCATCTTGTCTCTGTTTGTTGTCTAATGCTTGTTTTTGTTCCTTTTACAGGTCCCCCCCGGCCCGTGGCCGTTCCGTGCAGCGTCGTGCAAGGAGTGTTTTGCCCGGTATGTATGCAGCAGTTTGCGGGTCTCAGGTAAGCCATCTTGTCGTTGTTTGTTGTCTAATGCTTGTTTTTGTTCCTTTTACAGATCCCCTCCGGCCCGTGGCCCTTCCGTGCAGCGTCGTGCAAGGAGTCTTTTGCCCGGTATGTATGCACAGTTTGCGGGTCTCAGGTAAGCCATCTTGTCTCTGTTTGTTGCCTAATGCCTGTTTTTGTTCCTTTTACAGGTCCCCCCGGCCCGTGGCCGTTCCATGCAGCGTCGTGCAAGGAGTGTTTTGCCCGGTATGTATGCACAGTTTGCGGGTCTCAGGTAAGCCATCTTGTCTCTGTTTGTTGTCTAATGCCTGTTTTTGTTCCTTTTACAGGTCCCCCCCGGCCCGTGGCCGTTCCGTGCAGCGTCGTGCAAGGAGCCTTTTGCCCGATATGTATGCAGCTGTTTGCGGGTCTCAGGTAAGCCATCTTGTCTCGGTTTTGCTGTCTAATGCTTGTTTTTGTTCCTTTTACAGGTCCCCCCCGGCCCGTGGCCGTTCCGTGCAGCGTCGTGCAAGGAGTGTTTTGCCCGGTATGTATGCACAGTTTGCGGGTCTCAGGTAAGCCATCTTGTCTCTGTTTGTTGTCTAATGCCTGTTTTTGTTCCTTTTACAGGTCCCCCCGGCCCGTGGCCGTTCCATGCAGCGTCGTGCAAGGAGTGTTTTGCCCGGTATGTATGCACAGTTTGCGGGTCTCAGGTAAGCCATCTTGTCTCTGTTTGTTGTCTAATGCCTGTTTTTGTTCCTTTTACAGGTCCCCCCGGCCCGTGGCCGTTCCGTGCAGCGTCGTGCAAGAAGTGTTTTGCCCGGTATGTATGCAGCAGTTTCTGACACTCAGGTAAGCCATCTTGTCTCTGTTTGTTGCCTAATGCTTGTTTTTGTTCCTTTTAAGGGCCCCCCCTCGGCCTGTGGCCGTTCGTTGCAGCGTTGTACAAGGAGTGTTTTGCCCAGTATGTATGCAGCAGTTTGCGGGTCTCAGGGAAGCCATCTTGTCTCTGTTTGTTGTCTAATGCTTGTTTTTGTTCCTTTTACAGGTCCCCCCGGCCCGTGGCTGTTCCGTGCAGCGTTGTGCAAGGAGTGTTTTGCCCGGTATGTATGCAGCAGTTTGCGGGTCTCAGGTAAGCCATCTTGTCTCTGTTTGTTGTCTAATGCTTGTTTTTGTTCCTTTTACAGGTCCCCCCGGCCCGTGGCCCTTCCGTGCAGCATCGTGCAAGGAGTGTTTTGCCCAGTATGTATACAGCTGTTTGCGGGTCCCAGGTAAGCCATCTTGTCTCTGTTTGTTGTCTAATGCTTGTTTTTGTTCCTTTTACAGGTCCCCGTCAGCCCGTGGCCGTTCCGTGCAGCGTCGTGCAAGGAGTGTTTTCCCCGGTATGTATGCAGCAGTTTGCGGGTCTCAGGTAAGCCATCTTGTCTCTGTTTGTTGTCTAATGCTTGTTTTTGTTCCTTTTACAGGTCCCCCCGGCCCGTGGCCGTTCCGTGCAGCGTCGTGCAAGGAGTGTTTTGCCCGGTATGTATGCAGCAGTTTGCGGGTCTCAGGTAAGCCATCTTGTCGTTGTTTGTTGTCTAATGCTTGTTTTTGTTCCTTTTACAGATCCCCCCCGGCCCGTGGCCCTTCCGTGCAGCGTCGTGCAAGGAGTCTTTTGCCCGGTATGTATGCAGCTGATTGCGGGTCTCAGGTAAGCCATCTTGTCTCGGTTTTGCTGTCTGATGCTTGTTTTTGTTCCTTTTACAGGTCCCCCCCGGCCCGTGGCCGTTCCGTGCAGCGTCGTGCAAGGAGTGTTTTGCCCGGTATGTATGCACAGTTTGCGGGTCTCAGGTAAGCCATCTTGTCTCTGTTTGTTGTCTAATGCCTGTTTTTGTTCCTTTTACAGGTCCCCCCGGCCCGTGGCCGTTCCATGCAGCGTCGTGCAAGGAGTGTTTTGCCCGGTATGTATGCACAGTTTGCGGGTCTCAGGTAAGCCATCTTGTCTCTGTTTGTTGTCTAATGCCTGTTTTTGTTCCTTTTACAGGTCCCCCCGGCCCGTGGCCGTTCCGTGCAGCGTCGTGCAAGGAGTGTTTTGCCTGGTATGTATGCAGCAGTATCTGGGTCTCAGGTAAGCCATTTTGTCTCTGTTTGTTGCCTAATGCTTGTTTTTGTTCCTTTTACAGCCCCCCCCCCCTCGGCCTGTGGCCGTTCGTTGCAGCGTTGTACAAGGAGTGTTTTGCCCGGCATGTATGCATCAGTTTGCGGGTCTCAGGTAAGCCATCTTGTCTCTGTTTGTTGTCTAATGCTTGTTTTTGTTCCTTTTACATGTCCCCGTCGGCCCGTGGCCGCTCCGTACAGCGTCGTGCAAGGAGTGTTTTGCCCGGTATGCATGCATCAGTTTGCGGGTCTCAGGTAAGCCATTTTGTCTCTGTTTGTTGTCTAATGCTTGTTTTTGTTCCTTTTACAGGTCCCCCCGGCCCGTGGCCCTTCAGTGCAGCGTCGTGCAAGGAGTGTTTTGCCCAGTATGTATGCAGCAGTTTCTGGATCTCAGGTAAGCCATCTTGTCTCCGTTTGTTGTCTAATGCTTGTTTTTGTTCCTTTTACAGGTTCCCCCGTGGCCGTTCCGTGCAGTGTCATGCAAGGAGTGTTTTGCCCGGTATGTATGCAGCAGTTTGCGGGTCTCAGGTAAGCCATCTTGTCTCTTTTTTGTTGTCTAATGCTTGTTTTTGTTCCTTTTACAGGTCCCCCCGGCCCGTGGCCGTTCCGTGCAGCGTCGTGCAAGGAGTGTTTTGCCCGGTATGTATACAGCTGTTTGGGCGTCTCAGGTAAGCCATCTTGTCTCTGTTTGTTGTCTAATGCTTGTTTTTGTTCCTTTTACAGGTCCCCCCCGGCCCGTGGCCGTTCCGTACAGCGTCGTGCAAGGAGTGTTTTGCCCGGTATGCATGCATCAGTTTGCGGGTCTCAGGTAAGCCATTTTGTCTCTGTTTGTTGTCAAATGCTTGTTTTTGTTCCTTTTACAGGTCCCCGCCGGCCCGTGGCTGTCCGTGCAGCGTGGTGCAAGGAGTGTTTTGCCCGGTATGTATACAGCTGTTTGCGGGTCTCAGGTAAGCCATTTTGTCTCTGTTTGTTGTCTAATGCTTGTTTTTGTTCCTTTTACAGGTCCCCCCGGCCCGTGGCCGTTCCGTGCAGCGTCCTGCAAGGAGTGTTTTGCCCGGTATGTATGCAGCAGTTTCTGGGTCTCAGGTAAGCCATCTTGTCTCTGTTTTGTTGTCTAATGCTTGTTTTTGTTCCTTTTACAGGCCCCCCCGGCCCATGGCCCTTCAGTGCAGCGTCGTGCAAGGAGTGTTTTGCCCGGTATGTATGCAGCAGTTTGCGGGTCTCAGGTAAGCCATCTTGTCTCTGTTTTGTTGTCTAATGCTTGTTTTTGTTCCTTTTACAGGTCCCCCCGGCCCGTGGCCGTTCCGTGCAGTGTCGTGCAAGGAGTGTTTTGCCCGGTATGTATGCAGCAGTTTGCGGGTCTCAGGTAAGCCATCTTGTCTCTGTTTGTTGTCTAATGCTTGTTTTTGTTCCTTTTACAGGTCTCCCCGGCCCGTGGCCGTTCCGCGCAGCGTCTTGCAAGGAGTGTTTTGCCCGGTATGTATGCAGCTGTTTGCGGGTCTCAGGTAGGCCATCTTGTCTCGGTTTTGCTGTCTAATGCTTGTTTTTGTTCCTTTTACAGGTCCCCCGGCCCGTGGCCGTTGCGTGCAGCGTCGTACAAGGAGTGTTTTGCCCGGTATGCATGCAACAGTTTCTGGGTCTCAGGTAAGCCATTTTGTCTCTGTTTGTTGTCTATTTCTTGTTTTTGTTCCTTTTACAGGTCCCCCCCGGCCCGTGGCCCTTCCGTGCAGCGTCGTGCAAGGAGAGTGGCACCCGGTGGAGACAGCTGGGGACAGCTAAGAGGCACAGTTGAGGTAACAAGCGGTGGATCTTGGGTGAAGCGCACCTGAGAGACAGAACTGCTTGTACCAGTGGGTCACAGGGGGTAGCCTGCAGAGAAGGCTCGGTTCGGACCGGGTGCGGTTTGCGATGAGCTCCCGGTGAGCCTCTAAATTTTACTTTTAATTGCAATTTGATTGGCCTGACATCCTGACATATGGTATTCTTTCCTCGCACCTATTAGCTCACTGACCCCATTGGTCCTGCCTCCCACTCCTGCACAGATTCTGGACTTCCGTAAAAGGACTTTGTACCCGAACCTTGCTCAGTGAGAGGGACAGGAGAGAGAAGACTCAAGCAAGCAAGAGTGGAAAGGTGTATGTGTAACTCTAGGTGTGTGTGTGTGTGACTCTGGGTATGTATGTGTAGCTCTGTATGTGTGTGTGCATCTGGGTGTGTGTATGGCTCGGTGTGTGTTTGTAATCAGTGTGTATGTGTGTGGCTCTGGATATATGTGTGTAGCTCTAGGTGTGTATGTGTGTGTGGCTCTGGGGGGTGTGTGTGTGTGGCTCTGGGGGGTTGTCTGGGGCTCTGGATGGGGGTGTGTGTGTCTCTAAGTGTGTATGTGTGACTAGAGAGTGCAGAGTGACTAGGGAGTGCGGAGTGACTAGGGAGTGCGGAGTGACTAGGGAGTGCGGAGTGACTAGGGAGTGCAGGGAGTGCTAGGGAGTGGCTAGGGAGTGCTAGGGAGTGGCTAGGGAGTGGCTAGGCAGTGGCAGGAAGTGACTAGGGAGTGACTAGGGAGTGACTAGGGAGTGCTAGGAAATGACTAGGGAGTGCTAGGAGGTGCAGAGTTACTAGGGAAGCTAGGGAGTGCTAGGAAGTGCACAGTGCTAGGGAGTGTAGAGTAACTAGGGAGTGATATGGAGTTCTAGAGACTGCAGAGATTAAGCTAATAACAATGTAAGTGACAATGTCATTTATTTATCTGTTTTCTAAACCAACACATAAATAAAAAATTTATCATTAACAATGCCAATAGCTCAAACAGTTCCAAAGGCGAAACCATTGCATTGAAAATGCTTGTTGTGACTGCTGCTGGATATTTGTTTTTGAGGACTTTTTGGACTTTGGAGTTTGGATCACTTTTGGACTTGAGATTTTACAAGTAAGTTGGTGTTGTTTGTTTGGGGCATTGCAGTTGAGGCAACTACAGTTCTAAAACTTTTTTCACAACTTTAACAAAATATATATTGTGGTGGGTAGCCACAGTATCCAGTAGGCCCAGGGTTAGTCATGGGTGCATGATACAACTGTTTCTGTGATTTTTTTCACTTAATTCTCATTTATGTCATGGTATTTTAGCTCACTGTTATATGTTGTTGTTTTTAAAAAAAATGGGGTACCTGTAAAGCCTCACTAGCCAGTAGGCTCAGGTGTAGTGTGGGGTGCATGGACCTAGTCTTTCTATGGGGTGTCTTGAATTTGCCACATCATTGAGGGCATGGATGGCATTGGATTGTGGTGATTTTTGTGTGTTTTCTGACTTTTTGGGGTGTTGTTGGGGCCTGGCCATGTGGATGGGGGCCATTTTGAGGCCTGGTACAGGCAGGGTCTGGCCATGTGGTGGGGGTCAAGGGGACATTTTGAAGCCAGGCAGTGTGCTCAGGCCTGCACCCAGTTTGCCTTGCTTTCAACCATTATGCCGAGGGGTACTCAGTTGTGCATGGACCTAGTCTTTCTGTGGGGTGTCTTGAATTTAAACATCATTGAGGGCATGGATGGTTTGGGATTGTGGTGATTTTTGTGTGTTTTTTGACTTTTTGGGGTGTTGTTGGGGCCTGGCCATGTGGATGGGGGCCATTTTGAAGCCTGGTACAGGCAGGGCCTGGCCATGTGGTGGGGGTCAAGGGGCCATTTTGAAGCCCGGCAGTGTGCTCAGGCCTGCACCCAGTTTGCCTTGCTTTCAACCATTATGCCCAGGGGTACTCAGGGGTGCATGGGCCTAGTCTTTCTGTGGGTTGTCTTGAATTTGCCACATCATTGAGGGCATGGATGGCATTGGATTGTGGTGATTTTTGTGTGTTTTTTGACTTTTTGGGGTGTTGTTGGGGCCTGGCCATGTTGATGGGGGCCATTTTGAGGCCTGGTACAGGCAGGGTCTGGCCATGTGGTGGGGGTCAAGGGGACATTTTGAAGCCAGGCAGTGTGCTCAGGCCTGCACCCAGTTTGCCTTGCTTTCAACCATTATGCTGAGGGGTACTCAGTTGTGCATGGGCCTAGTCTTTCTGTGGGGTGTCTTGAATTTAAACATCATTGAGGGCATGGATGGCATGGGATTGTGGTGATTTTTGAGTGTTTTTCGACTTTTTGGGGTGTATAACTGATGTTCCTCTGGCTTCCATTGCTTTTAGGTGCACAAGAGAACCACCAGTGCCAGGAAGAAGTCCTGCAGCGGTGTGTGCAGCACAACGTCACGTGATGTCACGTGTGGCCACAGACAAGACAACTCTGCAACTCGTGCAACTGCGGCCTGCTGTTCTGACATCTCAAGAAGATGGACCCAAAGAAAGTTGGCCGTAGCGCCTCAGCGAAAAAAGTTGCCAGTGCCACTGCCAGTAAGAAGGAGCAGAAGAAGCAAGTGGCACCACCTACCAAGGAGACTGGTGAGCCCACGACAACTTTTTTGGGAGAAAAAAAACTATGCCTGCAGCAGCAGCAGCGGTGTGCGCCGGGGACCAAGCTGGAAGCAGCACCTCTGCTTCATTGGGCTCAGTGCTACCACGCCAACTTAGGTCCAAGAACATCAGTGCTGCTGCAGCAGCCACTTTGGTTGTTCAATCACCACCGACCAGTGATTTTGGCTCATCACAAGAAAGTACCATCCAATCAATGCTGGGTGTAACTCAGCTGACGAGTGTTCAACAACCACAGCCAGAAAAACCGGTAGAACTAGTACAAGCGCAAGTACATGGGCTACATGGGCAAGGAGAGGTGCAAGTAGAGCCGCAAGGAGAGGCGCAAGTAGGGCCGCAAGGAGAGGCGCAAGTAGAGTCGCAAGGAGAGGCGAATGGACAGGTGCATGGAGAGGTGCAACTAGAGGTTCATGGAGCGGCACAACTGCCTACAACGCTTGTTCCTCCAGAAGTAGGGGCACATCAAGAAGTTGATATTCAAGAAGAGGTATCATCCGAGGAAGCCACTCTTCCTGATGATGATTATCCATTGTCTTCCAGATCCCCAGCAAGAAAAAGGTCAAGGAGGGATTCTACTACTACTACAAGTTCTTCTTCAAGCCCCCTTCATTCTAATGACCTTGATCGTGATTGGAAACCAGCCATGCAGTCTGAGAGTGAGTCACGCCATGAGCCGACAAAGGGAGCTAAACCTAAAAGGAAGGCTCCCGCAAAGCGTCGACTTATACGTGATGACTATAAACAAGAAGTGGTGTCTTCTGCTGCTGATGAACAGTCTATCGACCACCCAGTCATCACAGTCGTCACTCCAGCCCCAGCGGGCATGCAGCAGACACACATTTTGACCCTATCCCAAATGGCTGCTGAGAGGGATATGGGCGGCGTGGCACTGGTACCACCACCGTTAACTACAACACCAACACGACCTACAGCTTCCATCTTTTTTAGTCAGAAGGGCCGGCATGGACCTCCATCCAGCTTGACCTCAAGTAGTGGTGCTGTAAGTGAACAACAGAAACAAATTCATCCACGCCCATCCTCCACTTCATCTGGCATTGAAAGTCAAAGTAGCACTTCCACCTTCAGCAGTCATCACCAGTCCCCAGTTTGGGGCTTCTTTACTGTTAGCGCAAAGGCGGAAAACATGGTCGTTTGTTTGATTTGTAAAGTATCAGTTAGTCGGGGTAAGCTTGGTACCGACTATGGTACCAGATGCCAGAGAGGTCATCTCAAGCAACACCACACTATCATTTGGGAAGCACACATGAGGAAGATCGAGGAAGGCAAAGAAAAACAAATCCAAATGTATCCATGGATATTGCATCTGATGATGACGAGAGGCTGATCGTGCAGGGGGAAGTGAAGAAGCGACAGACATTTTTTCTGGTACACCCAGTTCTGCTGACAGCGACACTGCAGTCGTATCGCCCACACCCTCTACCCCTGCAACATCTATGAGGCACACTAAGAGTGTTGGAGAGACACCAATGCGAAAAACTACATCACTGGGCCTAACTGGTTTGAAGACGTCATCATCATCATCATCACGTAAAATGATCCAGCCCACCATTCGCGGAATGTTGTGGTCGGAGGCGCCATTTGTACCCAACCACCCAACGGTACATCTGTATGACACAAAGCTGGCTAAAATGCTAGCGCTGGACCTTCTCCCTTTTTCTTTCGTGGAAGAGGTGGGGTTTCTAGAATTAGTGGCAACAGTCTTTCCTAAATGGAAGGTTCCTAGCCGGTCCTATTTTGATAGAGTTGCGGTTCCAGCACTACATCAAGATTAAGTATGGGCGAATTTTGCGAATCTCGCGTTCGCGAATTTTGCGGATTCGCGAACTCGCAATCCGCAAAATCCACGAATTCCCGCGAATTTGCGGATTTTTTTTTTTTATGTTCGCACGGGTTTCTGCAAGTTCGCGAGGGTTTTGTACAATTTCGCAAATTGCAAAATTGTACAAAACGCGTGCGAACTTGCAGAAACCCGTGCGAACACAATGTGCCCAGTAGGGTATGTGCCTCTTGTGTGAATAAAAGGTCAGAGAAAGATCAGTTCAGCAGATGAAGAGAAAGAAGCTCCTGGTCACAGGAACAGCACGGGTATTGCGCTTGTGAAAGTCAAGGATGCAAAGCCTATCCAGCATCACAGCTGATTTTCCACGGTAGATTTGGGAAGAAGGCACACCTGTCCAGCCTCGACGATGCTCACAATTGTTTTTGGGCTAATGAATGAGTCACTGAATTTGAGCATCAACTAGTTCGAGCAACCATGTGTGTGTTACTATGCAATCGCCCCGAAGGGCGCAGGAGTCCCTTGAGTGAGCTGCAGACCTGTGCCCAGCCATGCAACTATTTTACAATGGCGCCAGCAAGCTGCCAGCGCCGTTGTAAAATAGTTACAAATATAGCTTGCACAGGAAGCACTTAGATAAAATAAAGCAGCACCTGCTTCGTTTTATCTAGTGGTTCCTGTGCAAGCTAACTTTGTAACTATTTTACAACGGCGCTGGCAGCTTGCTGGCACCATTGTAAAATAGTTGCATGAGTGGGGGTTCAACTTTTGAACCCGTTACGTTCGCGGATTTTTTTTTGCGGATTTTGCGGGAAATCCGCAAAATTCGCGGATTGCGGATTTCCCAAAAATCCGCAAAATCCGCAAGCGTAACGGATTTCCCGCTCACACTTAATCAAGATGTGCTGGAGGTGATTGGGGCTAAGCATGGGCGGAAAATCCATTACGCTCGCGGATTTTGCAGATTTTCCGTAAATTCGCAATACGCAAACGCTCGCGAATTTACCGAAAATCCGCAAATTCGCACGCAGCGGATTTTTTTTTCTTGGTGATACAATTTTGCGGCGTGCGGTGTAAGTTCGCAATTGCGAACATGTAGGTGCGGCGGGCAGCAACAATCTCGCACTCGCGAAATTACAAAGTTTGCAATTCTGCACAAGAAATCCACTAGCAAGCAGCATAGACCTTCTGAAAATGATGATTTTTATCAGAATAACTCCTCAGGTTGACATTTGGCTGCCCTTTTTTGGATTTGAGGCCTTTTGACTTTCTTTGGATCACTTTTGGATTAGAAATAAACTTTCACAAGTAAGTTTGTTTGGGGCATTACATTTGCTGTTCTGCAGAAAAACGAGTTTTGCTAAACTGAAAGCACTCAGCACCAGGTGCAAAAGTTCAAATTCATCATTAGTAACCATTCCCTGTAGTGCTTCCTGACTGGGGCCTCTCCAGAGTTCAGTTGCTTGTTGCAACAATTGTATGACCCTGCTCGGACCCTCACAGCCGGATCATAGAATAGCTACAAGTAGGCCACAAAGGTCCTGGAAAAAAAAATTGCACTGCAACAGAAAGCAAATTACAGATAAGGATGCAGGTGCAGACTGGAATTTTAAAACAGTGACACATTAATAAATCAACCCCATATTAATTCATGTCAGTTGAAGCAGGGCAGGTGTGCTTGCTTTTTCCCCTCATAATCTACAGTGATGATGATGAACTAGAGGGTGGCATTGATGTACCAGAGGGTGGCATGGGTGAAACAGAGGGTGGCAGTGTTGAACCAGAGGGTGCTGTGAACCTGTGATGATGAACAAGATGTAGAAACAACATAGTCGCGACCGTTGTGTGCCGACAAGTAAGTTCGCAATCGCAAACTGGTACAAAATCCTCGCAAACTGGCAGAAACCCTCGCGAACACAAAAAAAAATTGCAAATGCGCGAGAATTCGCGGATTTTGCGGATTGCGAGTTCGCAAATTCGCAAAATTTGCGAACGCCAGATTCGCAAAATTTGCTAATGCTTAATTGGGGCAGCTTTGCAGAAGAGTGCTGTTCACACTATCCACTTGACAACAGACATGTGGACCAGTTGCCAAGCCCTTGATTACATGTGCATCACTGCACACTGGGGCTCTTTTGCAGGGTCTTTTGCAGGGGTTAGAGACAAGTCAAGTGCAGTTGTTCACCTGGACACAGTTTTTCAAGCTACTCAGAAACATGCAACATTAGCCATGTTTGCCATGGAGAAAACTCATACTGCAAAAAACATTTTGGAGGAGTTTAACAGTAAGGTCTCTGAATGGCTGCTACCAAGAAATCGCATAGTTGGTTATGTTTCCACGGATAATGGCAGTAATATAGTTAGGAAAGGTGAATATTTCAGAGTGCCGTGTTTGGCGCACTGTATAAACCTGGTTGTTCAAGATTTCTTGAAAAATGAAAACCCAGTCAAGAAGTAACTGACCACCTGCCGAAGAATCTGCACACACTTCAGCCATTCTTTTAAGGCCTGGAAGGAGCTGAGGAGCATTCAACATGAACGTTAAGTGCCAGTGAAAGGACTAATCCAGGAGGTGGCAACACGTTAGAACTCAACCTTTTACATGCTGAGCGTCTGTTTGAGCAGTGCATGGTAATGAATGACTATATCTTTTCACTAGGTTCTGCTATGAAAGACATGAGGCTAGAGTTAGAGGAATGGCAGCTAGTTAAAAGCCTGACAGACATGCTTCGTCCTTTTGAGGTCTTCACGCGTGAAGTCAGCAGGGAGGACTGTTCTTTGAGGAAAGCTATCCCATTGTTGGTCATGCTAGAGCACCAACTGAAGGCAGTATCTTTAACGTTCAGAGATGATGTTGGAAAGCAAGATGCATATCGGTTGGCGGAGAACTTATTAAGCCGCCTAGTTGCCAATGAAAGGCTTCAAAAGATACATACAAAACAACATTACATTTGTGCCACTATTCTGGATCCACGGTACAAAAAGGCAGTGGCCAGCAAAGCATTAATTCCTTTTGATGAAGCAGATGTTTCAAAGTACAAACCTTGGCTAGCTGTGTCAGCCAGTTGGTTCGAAAAAGATCGGCAGAAAATTCAAGGAGCCGACAGAAGTCCAACTGAATCAGCAGGCGATCCAGCATCAAGTTCCACTTCCGAATCTGTGGGCGAAGGGAGTCACTTTCCCTCACAGCCGTTAACGACACCATCAGCAACCGTATCATCATGCTCACCTGCACCAGGCCCAGCCATAATATTATCGGAAGCGGATTGGCTAACTCATCAAGGGTTTGCTCGTTCAAGTGCTGAGAAGGCCACAGATGGTAAACAAAGTGGAGCAACCGTGGAGAACCTTGAGTGGGTGGTGCAGGCCTATCTTGATGACCCAACACAGGTCTTTGCTAATACGAACCCATTGCTGTATTGGTACAGGAAAATGGCTCTATGGCCACTGATCACCAACCTGGCTATAAATGATTTGTCTTGCCCACTTGCAAGGGTGTCTTCTGAACTAGTTTTCAGTGCTGCTGGTGCCATTGTAACTTCAAAAAGGACCCGCCTCTAGGCCAAAAATGTGGAGAGGTTAACACTGATCAAGCTGAATCAGCACTTGATACCACCAGATTACAAAGTACGTGAATGCACGCAGGAAGAAGAGGACACCGACTTAGGTGACAGAAGTTCTTCTCTGTTACCTGACCTACTCCCGTCTCAATTCATGGAGTTTGAGGACGAGCTCTACTTCCCTGACACCGAGCCCTGAAATTTACTTCCTTTTTTTCGTCCTTATTCACTTTTATTCCTGTGTGTCTTTCTTTGTTTTGCAACTTTTACCACAATAAAACTCTAATCACCTAATCAAAACAAGTCCATCAGCAGTACTGTCTTCATCTAATATTCCTTATTGATTTGAAGGTGCCGCAGTCTGCATTCCTAAGGTTCACAAGTTTACAACTCAATCATGCTCCTTTATACTCCTCCTCCAGACTCCCTGTATCCATTGCTGGTATCCTTAAAATTTTTCGTCCTATATCCCTTCTCCCTGCCCCAGCCAAGATGCTGGAGGCCCACCTCAATTACCACCTCAGCGCCTTTCTGGACAATGCCAGCCTGCTAGATTCTTCACAGCATGGCTTTCGAAACGCGCACAGCACCGAGTCGGCCTTCACAGTGGTGGTCAACAACATCCGAGCTAAGGTCGACAGAGGTCATCCTACCATCTTGGTCCTGCTCGACCTCACAGCCGCCTTTGACACCCTGTCTCCATCCATCTTGTCTAGGCAGCTCAGTGAGATGGGAGTGGAAGGACCGGCCCTCGGACTCTTGACATCCTTCCTTAACCAACGTGCCCAAAAGGTCAAACTGGGTGACTTCCTTTCCTCTGCTAAGCCATTGCACTGTGGGGTCCCACAGGGCTCATCCTTGAGCCCCACACTGTTCAACATATATGTGGCCCCACTTGCAAGGCTTGTTAGATCTTACGGATTGGAAGTCTTATCGTACGCTGACGATACCCAGATAATGGTCTCCCTATCTCATTCTGTGGAGTCCACGGTCCTTAATTTTAAGAAATGCATGGAAGCCGTGGCAGGTTGGATGTCCTCAAACTTCCTCAAGGTCAATGGGGAAAAAACCGAGGTACTCATCTTTGGTGGCAAACAAAATCTCTGGTCGGATGGCTGGTGGCCCCCCTCTCTTGGAACATGTCCCTAGCCATCTCTGTTTGCCAGAAATTTGGGGGTCACCTTTGACACCACACTGGTGTTTGATAAACAAGTGATCAAAACTGTTTCAACCTGCTGTGGGGTTTTGAGGATCCTCAGGAAATTAGTACACTACCTCTCCCCTGATGCTCGGAAACAGGTTGTTATGGCCCTCATCTCACCTCGCCTGGACTATTGCAATGCCCTCTAACTTGGCATTTGCAAAAAGCTTATTCATCGCCTCCAGATTATCCAGAACGCTGCAGCCAGGTTTGTGGTGAATGCCCCCAGACGTGTTTCTGTCACAGGAATCAGAAAAAATCTCCACTGGTTGCCTGTACAGGCCAGGATTAACTTTAAGGTTCTGGTTCTGACTTACCATGCTCTACATGGCCTGGGTGCTGAGGACATTGGGTCCCTCGTGTCCTTCTATACCCCGGGCAGGGCCCTGAGATCGGCTCACAAAAATCTTCTGACGATCCCATCGATCGCCAAGGCCAGGTGGGGAGGGAGGGCTTTTTTCTCCCTCGCCCCCAAACTTTGGAACACGCTTCCAGCTGACCTTAAGGGCCAGTCATCCCTTGCCCTTTTCCGAGAAAAATCTAAAAACCTGGCTATTCGCAGAATCCTACCTGTAATATCTGCTTCTTCCTGATGCCTCCGACCACTCAGCTGTTTTTCCATCAGATGCGCCTTGATGCCTTCGGGTTAAGTTGCGCCATTTAAATTCGCAATTCATTCATTCATTCATACATTCATTCATTCATTTCCCTCAAGGCAGATGGATGGATTACGACGAGTCCCCTCAAGTGGGACTGAAATTACTGACTGACTACATGCTTGCTGATTGCTGACAGAGTTACTTCTGATATTGACAGGAGAGGCTGCCCTGTGGGCCCTCACTTTCTGAAGAAGATAGGGACAAAAATTAGAACAGGTAATGAATAATTGAGAAGATGGCATGCAGTGAACAGCAATGGCTGTCTGGCTCTGACGAAACCAATTGCTGTTTGTTTTTTGTGCATGAAATGATGATTCATATGTCTTGTCTTAGTTATTATTTAATCTTTCACACAGTAATTGTAACTCATGTCAACAACAGTTTTTTTTACCTTGTTTAATTAAAATTGTACTTCAAATTCAGGGGCCACTATATTGCATTTCACAAAATATGCAAAATGTCCTTGGAGCGGACTCACTTGCCAATATACCATGATGATTGATTAAATAATATATCTTTTTTCTTTACAGTCACTCACTGGGATGGATGGATCATCAGCATCTGTTTACGGAAGAACTATGGCCAATTTGTGAGCGACAAACAGGTAAACCAGTCTACAACAACTACTACAGCAAGACTACATGTTCGTCTATTCGTGGTATGTATTGGTCGAGGGTGAGGCAGTGTACTGTTGTTGTTATGCCAGGCAGAGTCCACTCCAGACAGCTGTTCATGTAAAATTGGGGCTATTTGGCTTGCTGCATACAATTAGATATGCTTTGTCTGTCTGACAATGAGCCTAGGAATGCTACATCAGGTTGCTTCACTCAGTGGTGCCTGCCTTGACCCTCTGCATGGCACTGCCTCAAGCTTGGGCCAAACATCCGTTACGTTTGCAAAATTTGCTGTTTTTTCGATATTTCACAAATCTTGCAAAAGTATCGAAAAAAATCGCAAATTCTTGAATGGAACGGATTTTTGCTTGCGGCAGGGCCATGCAGACGGTCAAGGCAGGCACCACTGAGTGAAGCATCCTCCCGATGTAGCATACCTAGGCTCTTTGACACAGACAGACAAAGCATATCTACGGTTTAGGGTTCAGTGCGATTTACTAGAGTTTTTGGGTTTAAGGTGGTATGGTTCACGCTGATTCTAGGGCTTGGGCACGATGAAGGCTCGTTCATAATGATGTTGGCAATGTTTTAGGGGGGGTTTGGTGTTCTTTGGTCCAGAATTGGCAGAATTTTGGCCTTTTTGGGTGTTTTGCGGGCGTGTGTGTTTGGGTGAAAACTAAGTGTAAACTAGTCGTAGACCTTCTTCTTCTTCAAAGAGCGCAGTGGTTCGATTTTGTTCTGCCTTGCTGAGATTCTTGTGAATCGCTGGAACAAGTGACTGTCCAGGTGAGTTTCAAGAGGATCGAAGTAGTGGAAGTGCTGAAAACAGCAATGTTTTGTGAACAGCGCAATTTGCCATGTTTTGAATATACCAGTATTGCATGTTTTTGGGGGGCTCTTTGGGGGTGTTCTAGATTGGTGGGGGAGGGTGTAGGGGTCTGGTAGCACTGCTGGGATAGCATAATTTTATTGGAAGGGATTTGAAAAAAATCCATGGTGGGAAAGAGGAGTTAGGGCCTAGCTGCAGAACACGTTTGGACCGATGTTGACTGGTTGGCTGAAAATTTTCTAAGTATGAGTTTTTGCATTTTTGCTTTTGGCCTGTTTAGGGGTGTTTTGCTTTTTTGTGGGTGGCTGCAGGGGTCTGCAGGCATAGCTCGGAAGGTCTAATATCGGAATCAAGTGTTTTTGACAAATCCATGGTGAAAAAGTTTTTCCGTTTTTGCTCACTTGCCTGTTTTGGGGGTGCTGTTTGGGGGCCTTCTAGGTTATTGGGGGGTGGGTTTTGGGGTCTGGGTGCACTGCTGGCACAGTCTAATTTTGATTGCATTTTTTTTTCAGAAAATCCATGGTGGAAAAGGGGAGATAGGGCCTAGCTGCAGAGCGTATTTAGACTGAATTGAAGGTAGGCCCATTTTTGCTTTTTGCCTGTTTGGGGGTGTTCTGCTTTTTTGGGGGTGGCTGCAGGGGTCTGGGGGCATATTTCGGAAGGTCTAATATCGGAATCAAGTGTTTTGGACCACATCCATGGTGAAAAAGATTTTGCTTTTTTGCTCACTTGCCTGTCTTTGGGGTGCTTTTTGGGGGGCTTCTAGGTTTTTGTGGGTGGGTTTTGGGGTCTGGGAGCACTGCTGGCACAGTCTAATGTTGATAGCATTTGTTTTTCAGGAAACCCATGGTGGAAAAGGGGAGTTAGGGCCTAGCTGCACAGCGCATTTGGACTGCATTCCAGGTAGGCCCGAAATTTGCTAAGTCTCACTTTTTGCGGTTTTGCTTTTTGGCTGTTTGGGGTGCCTGGGTTGACAGGTCTGGGTGCATTGCTGTGAAGGTCTAATACCGGATAAGAATGGTTTGGGGAAAATCGGAGGTGAAAAAGTTTTTCCATTTATAGGCATTTCGCTCACTTTAGCGTTTTCTGGAGGCTTTTTGGGGGGGTTCTTGGTGTTTGCGGGGGGGGTTTGGGGTCTTGGAGCAACACTGGGTATGGATACTTTTGATTGCAAGAGGTTTGAAGAAAATCCATGGTGGCAAAGGGGAGTTAGGGCCTAGCTGCAGGGCGTGCACGGAGTGATCTGGGAACTATGCAGAAATTTGTCAAAGTCCCCATTTTTCCTTTTTTGCTTTTTGCCTGTTTTGGGGGGGTTAAACTTGTTTTCGCATGGGTTGACGGGTCTGGGGGCATTGCTAGGAAGGTCTAACACCGGATAAAAGTGGTTTGGAGAAAATCGGAGGTGAAAAGGTTTTTCCATTTTCAGGCATTTCGCTCACTTTAGCGTTTTCAGGGGGCTGTTTGGGGGTTCCTGGTGTTTGTGGGGGGGGGGTGGAGTTTGGGGTCTTGGAGCAACACTGGGTATGGATACTTTTGATTGCAAGAGGTTTGAAGAAAATCCATGGTGGCAAAAGGGGAGTTAGGACCTAGCTGCATAGCGAGCACGGAGTGATCTGGGAACTATACAGAAATTTGTCAAAGTCCCCATTTTTCCATTTTTGCTTTTTGGCTGTTTGGGGGAGTTAAACTTTTTTTCGCCTGGGTTGACGGGTCTGGGGGCATTGCTAGGAAGGTCTAATACCGGATATAAGTGGTTTGGAGGAAATCGGAGTTGAAAAAGTTTTTCCATTTTCAGGCATTTCGCTCACTTTAGCGTTTTGGGGGGCTGTTTGGGGGGTTTCCTGGGGTTTGTGGGGGGGTTTTGGGGTCTTGGAGCAACGCTGGGTATGGATACTTTTGATTGAAAGAGGTTTGAAGAAAATCCATGGTGGCAAAGGGGAGTTAGGGCCTAGCTGCACGGAGTGATGGGGAAACTATGCAGAAATTTGTCAAAGTCCCCATTTTTCCATTTTTGCTTTTTGGATGTTTGGGTGGTTAAACTTCTTTTCTCCTGGTTTGACGGGTCTGGGGGCTTTGCTAGGAAGGTCTAATACCGGATAAAAGTGTTTTTGATAAAATCCATGGTGAAAAAGTTTTTACCTTTTCAGAGTTTTCGCTCACTTTTGTGTTTTTGGGGGCCTGCTTGGGGGGGGGTTCCTTTTGTTTGTGGGGGGGGTTTGGGGTCTTGGAGCAATGCTGGGTATGGATACATTTGATTGCAAGTGGTTTGGAGAAAATCCATGGTGGCAAAGGGTAGTTAGGGCCTAGTTGAAGAAAGCATTTGACGCTATTTTTTACTTAGGGCTCGTTAGGGTTAGCAGTATTGCATGTGTTTGGGGGTGTTCAAGATTTTGGCAACTGGGTTCTGGGGTCTACTCTTTGAGCACTTGTCGAGAAATGTCTAATTTTGGTTGCAAGTGGTTTGAAGAAAATCCATGGTGTGAAAAGGGGGATTTGGGTCTACTTTTCTTTCAAAGTACGTTTTGTCACCATTTTCAACTAGACCTCAGACAGGTAGCAGTATCGCACATTTTTGGGGGTCTGATTGGGGGTATTCTACATTTTAGAGTCTGGGTTTAAGGGTCTCGGAGCACTGCTGGGAAGGTCGAATTTTGTTCTAAAATCGTAGTTTACAGTACACCTAGCTTGAGGGGAAAGATCCGCAAAATTCGCCCATACTTATTTATCCTTCAAAAGGAGACTCAGAGTACGCCCTTTCGAAACTATTGTACTGTTGATTCTGAAACTGAAAGTGTGACTTTTTGCACTACACAGCGTACGTACCTTATATTTTTTTCTCAGTGGTGTTTTAAATCACTTCCTGTTTTTCCATCAACATTTACAGGGCGGCTTTCACCCTGTGCAATGGAAAAAAGGATGAAGTCAGGCTTCAAATTAGTGAGCCGCAATTCAGCATCCGCCAGACAGGCAGTGGACAGGGTGTCTTCTGGTTATCCAACATTGATTGACGGAGCGTCAGATTGAACAGAGGATTACCACAAATAAGAGGAATGGCTGGATGCATGCAACTTCCCAATTTCAACATGACAAGTACAACAACATACAGTAACGGTATGCATTCATTTCTACGTATCTTTTAAGTAATGTTATTGCTGTGAACTTCTATGAGTGTGACTCTGCATTTGTTTGCTCTCTGCTTCTAAATTTGCTATGTTTTTGCTATGTTTAACAGTCATTTAATGTTCTAAGTGTTTTTTCTCTCTGAGGGCAGAGAGGCAAGTGAAATTGCATAATGACTGCAGCCCTGTACTCTCAACCTGTTTCTTCGTAGTTACTAGTAAGTTGCAGTAAGTAGTAGTGCTACTGTGCAGTAACCTAACCATACATTTAGTAAACAACTTCTGGCATGCAGTAGTGCACTTCCTTTACGTCCCTTTAAAGATTTATCAATATCTTCAAATCCAAAGATTTGTTTCTCTTCATTTGTTGTTTGACTGTCCATGCTGTGTTTTTTTCCTCCCTACCAAACTTTCCCAAAAAACCCCATTCCCATCCAATTTTCAAACCCTAACCCTCTTCCCCCGGGCTGTGTGGTATTTCATTGTGGTGTGACTGACAACAACAATATATTCCACACACTTGCTGGGGAGGATAAGGTCAAAGCAACCAAAATCATTACAATCAGAAGTTCATGTGCGACATCGTGGATTGATAAGAACATCCTCCTCCTACACGACGTGAACAATCAAATGGCTAATGCTTAAGTTACATTGATGACGTGTCCTTTGCCTTAATTTCTTATAGCAGTCCAACTCCACGCAACCACTACTTATATTTACATTAATTTAGCACTGCTTAGGCTACAATTTAGGACACTGTTCTCTACCGTACTATCTAATGTACTGTTTCTAATGCTACTCTCAGCCCACTCAATCTTTCATTTCCTTTTTTTTCATATGGTGATACTGCCAGTGTGTACCACTACTGCTACCAGCACAACATTGATATTGCATCGGTCAAGGATTCAAGTCAACAACCAACCTTATTCACCAAACGTGATTCACAAATCACAGGTAAGATAAGCATATTGGAGAGGTAGTAGAATAATGGGCTAGGACTAAGTTGGGAGGAGAGCAGCGACTGACAGTACTACTAGTAAAGTACAGTAGTAGTGCTACTGAATTGACTAACTCGGTTACTTGCATTTTGGTACATTTCAGGACTAGATGTTTCATTCATGCTGGTAAGTTTGAAAAACCAAACATCCAGCAACCACCGCCAACCCCCACACAAGATAATGTGAGCGCTTATACTGTGTTTTGGTATGAAAAATATAAATATTAAGAAATATAAATTATTGATGTTTATCACAAAAATAAAATTAATTACCCCAACTCACCCCCCTCACTAACCAAACCAATGTCCAAAAATCAAAAAGCCCCCTTTCCCAAAAACCCAATTCCCACCTCCCCAACAGTCTTTAAAAAAGGGGCAAGGGACAGTCACTTCCTCCGGTGGCTATGTGTACACAGCTGGTGCTGCACATCCCGCAGCTCTTTGCGGAGGTCCCGGAGCTGGCGCTGATGTTTTTCGCCCAACCGCTCCAGATAGTCCACTCGCTTTCGGAGGCGGCGCACATGTGCCATCTAGGCTCTGGGGGGGTCAGCTGTTGTTTTTGCTGCTGTGCGGCGGTGGCAGGAGCCTGTCGGGCCACGCCTCCATTTGGCTGGAGGCTTGAAGCTGGTGGACCCGGGAGCAGTGGAGGAGGATGTACTGGTTGATGTGTCCCCATGCTCCCGAGCCCACAACCGCCGATACTCGGCACAAATAGCCTCCAGCTTACGGTACCTGGCCCGACAGCCATCTCCTTGCGGGTGAGCTTTTTTGGAGTAGCATCTATGAAGAAAGAAGGAAAAATACTGTAGCCAATAGTCTTTAACATAAAGTCAAAATAATTAAAGGAAAGTTGACACTCAGTAACACCAGCAAGTAGCAAACACACTATAACATTTTGGCATGTATCTTTCCGCCGTCTTTGTAAGGCTGTGACATTACTGGGAGTTTCAGGAATTCCACTAGCAGCACTAAGGGTGGACTCACTACTACATACATAGTCAGAGAGTACTAAAAAAAAGCCTTTTTTACATTTTTTCTCTTGTGTTGCAAAATAAATTACTGGTACGTGAACTTGTGGTAGCCGCCATAATGGCAGCTCACTCAGTTTTCTAATAGTAGCCCAAAAAGTAGTTCTAAATTAGTAACTGTTCTTAACAGTACAGTCTACTTATACTAGTGTACTGTCTACTACTGTACAGTACATCATACACTCCATTGCGAGCCTACTCAAAAACATTTCAATGAGTAAGGAGTATAATAACTTACCACCTCCGCCGCTGCTGAGTCTTGCCCCCCAGCTCCTCCTGTTGGCACCGCAGCATCCAGAGTGGACCCCTCCGCACTGCTGGTCCCGGCACTGGTGGTCATCAGTGCCGCATCAGATGTTGTGACGTCTAGCAAAAACATGTCATATTTTCAGATGCCAAAGACAACCCCCTATTTTATCTTGTAATGGAAGAAAATGTTACATAACACATTTTTTATTACTGGTATTGAAAAAAAGTAACGGTTTTGGGGAGGAAGTGTGAACCTTTTATATGCTTATTCCATTAAATGCTACACGTCTTCTTATGACAATTGATGAATGCTTGCTAACGTGCACCATTTTTCTCATTACAGAAAGAAGATTTCATTGCCCTTCTGCCAGACGATTCACCAACTACTAGTAAGTCATCACCAGCAGTACTTTAAGTACTTTAACCCCTTCACTGCGGCGGCTATTCCGCCACAGTGCTAAGGGGGCGGGCGGCCGCATGCTGGTGACGGAACCGCTCCGTCACCAGCGTCGGTTGACCTGTGCTTGTGACGGAGTGGTTCCGTCATGGCCCGCCCCGCTCAATAGAACGTCAGCGCAGGCGCGAAATTCGTGCCGCGCAGGCGCGCCGAGCGGGCCATGACGGAACCGCTCCGTCATCAGCACAGGTCACCCATAGCTGATGATGGAGCGGTTCCGTCATCAGCATTCAATGGGTTAAAGAAGGTGGGGGCTCCCGCACAGTTATTCTAATAATTTCATGTGTCTGTTAACTATTATTAAGTTTGAGTCATAGTAATTTAATTCATGGGAATGTTGTTTAAACGTTAACGTCATCTTCATCTATCACCATTGCTCGCTCCGAATACTACGCTATTAAAAATAAAGAAATAATGTTTTCATATCTTAATTGAAAATAAAACTTTAAAACTAACAAACACTGTGTGGTTTTTGTTCACGAGTGAGCGGATGGGTTTGAACTACTGCACTTTGCAGTCATGTTTCAGTGACTCCGATAGGCCGGGACTCGGCGGTAGTCTTCTTCTGTTCTTCTGGGTCGTAAAATCATTGGTCAGACACACTAGATAGTCGGTCAGGGGATTGGGGGTTCAACTTCTGTCTGGACTGAGCTATGTCGGAAGTCGAACTGCACCTATCATCAACAATGTCCTATTTCTCTTGTCCATACTTCTTTGTGTGCAGAATAGTCCCTGAAACACTAGCGGTATGGGATGTGCTCCTCTCAAATCAAAAAGGCAACTGCTACCTTTTACTTGGTGTAAACAATGACATTTTGTTGTTGGAAGTTGTCAAAGCACTTACATTAAAAAGACTGGAATAGACAGCAAAGGCAACCCAGAGGACTGCACTCAGTGCCTAGAGCTATTGCTGGATCAGAGTTTTGTTTCACACGGTTTGCCGACTGGGCAAGCTTAGCTACCTACACAGACCGACTCATAATCGTAAATAGTAGTAGCACAGAGAGTGATGGTAGAGGCAGGATAAGAATGTAGAAAGTAGTCTGTAGTATTCTGTATTGTGCCTCACAGGCATTTGTAGGTAGAACTCTGTGCTATGGGTATTCTAGGGTTTTGAATTGGAATGTCGACTGTTGACAGTTTATGCCTGCAGCTCTCTTGTGTCGCTGTGTTACCTTAATGCTCAATAAATCCACCGTTGGAACTACTACCTTGCCTACGCTCCTACTTTCAAATACTACAAATTTGTTGGCGACGAGGACTACATAGTCTACATTAAAAGAATTTCAAAGACTATTTTGTAAAACATAGCATTATTAGGAAACAGTTTGTAATGAATAGGAGCTGTAAACGTTAGGGAAGTATAAGTATTATTATAACAATAGAACAACTTACTGGGGCCAGCAGAAGAGCCTGCAAGGGACTGATCCTGTCCACCTTCTTCCACCGGAGTCTCAGTAGCCGCCGCAGCCTTGCCCCTGGGAGTTTCTGGTGAACAACATGAAATAAAGAAACACAACATGGATGATTGTTTTTTGGGAAATATTTGATTTCTATAAACACAATCTAAAATTATGTTGGGTAAACAAATTAACAACAATTGCACCTGATCTGGTTAACTAGGAGGCTAGTAGTATATTATTGCAGGATTTGCAGACCGTCTAATAGGAAAGTTATGTAATTCACTAACTACACCAACAACAAAAAGGTTCTACTACGACTGCCATCACTCAGCAGCACGAGACGTCGTGTGACAGACACAGTCCGTCATCATGATTGCAGACCACTAACAAATGTCCTATAACAAGTAATAAATAATATACTCAACGTATCAATCCACCACTATCTCTTCAAAGTGGCAACAGCAGGAGTCCAAAGAAGGACTAGACTTGAGTCTACTGTCTCTACCATTACGCAGTAATGCTCTCAAATGAGTAAAAAGTTGCAAACAAGTAAGCATAGTAGCAACCCCAATAACCAGGCGAGCACCTGCAATGACAGAAGCTATTCAAAGATTAATTTACCTGCAATGTAATCGAATCAGCAGCATTCGTACTCTTCAGGAAAAAAATAGATTAGCAATATAACAGAGCAAAAGAAAAAAAAGTAGTTATTAAATAGCTACTTACCAAGGCCAGGAATCTCCAATCCTAGCAGGTCGAGCATGTCATGCTCCCGGTCCAGGATGTCAGTCCACCGGTGCGTCGCTTGCTGGTAGGTGCGCCGGACCCCAGACTCCTTTTACATGCGCCGGCACACCTTCTCCCACAGCTAGCGATGCTCCCGGAGGCCGTAACCGGAAGCAATCCACCTACCTGCTGCCACGGTCTTAGGGAGGTGGACTTGGACAAAAACCATCAAGGCGGCCACCTCCCCCGCAGAGAAAATCTCCCTGGCCTGGACTAGCTCCACCCTCAAATGCCTGCAAGGGAGCCGGGTACGGGGTGCTGGGCCCTTCCCCTTGCCCTTGTCGTCTCCCTTTGCCATGGTCCCGGGCACAAGAAAAAGGAAAAAAGAATAGGTGTGAAAAAAAAGTAAGAGAGAGAGCGAAAGAAATAAAGTAGGTAATTAAGTAACAAAAAGTTTTAAAAAACACAAAACATAGATGTAGGAAATTGTAGAGATAGACAATAAGCAAAAAAAAGTTCAGAAAAACATAGGATTACAAAGATGTAAGATGGATAGAAAGGTAGCATGCCCAATGAGCAAGAGCTGGTGGTAAAGAAGTGATCGTGGGTATTCAAGTATTGCACTAGTTCTGTGATGTCTGCATCCACGGTTTTGTAAATGACAAAGCCCTTTATGTTTTTAAAATGAAAAAAAAAGTAAAAGGCATTGTTATTTGCAATGGTAATGGCTCCAACTTTCCTACTGCGAGACCTATTGGCAACGTGAGTGGTGTAGCGTGTGTGAGTGGCGTTGCGTGTGTGATTGGCGTTGCATGTGTGATTGGCGTTGCGTGTGTGAGTGGCGTTGCCTGTGTGATTGGCATTGCGTGTGTGAGTGGCGTTGCCTGTGTAAGTGTTGTTCCGTGTGTGATTTGTGTTGCGTGTGTGAGTGGCGTTGCATGTGTGAGTGGCGTTGCATGTGTGAGTTGTGTTGCGTGGATGAGTGGCGTTGCGTGTGTGAGTGGCGTTGTGTGAGTGAGTGGCGTTGCATGTGTGAGTGGCGTTGCATGTGTGAGTGGCGTAGCATGTGTGAGTGGCATAGCATGTGTGAGTGGCGTTGCGTGTGTGAGTGGCGATGCGTGTGTGAGTGGCGTTGCGTGGGTGAGTGGCGTTGCGTGGGTGAGTGGCGTTGCGTGGGTGAGTGGCGTTGCGTGTGTGAGTGGCGTTGCATGGGTGAGTGGCGTTGCGTGGGTGAGTGGCAAGTTGGAAGTTCGGTGGTATTATATTTACATAAGGCAGAGTGAAGTTCCCTCCAAATTCTGGCATATAAACATATATTCCCAGCATAGGTTTTATTTGAAATGCAGTGCTACGATGAATGAGCGCCAGGTCCTAGTTCCTCTGTCACTTACCAACCTCTTGTATTCGCCCTATAATTCGTTCAGGTATAAGCAACTAAAGCATCCGACACAATATTGAAAAGTGGTACTGATAAAATGATGTAGAGCGTAAAGTAAAATGACGCTTGGCTCTTAATACAGCTGCTTTTGTTGCGCAACGTGATGGTACTAATGGTATTGGCCTTGGAATTATGAAGTACAAACCCTACCGAGATTGCGTCCCTTGACCCTTCGGCAAGACAAGCTGCACGTGCTTAACGCGCAGATCCATACTATCAAGTAAACGTGACCTTATATAATGTAACTACTGCCCATGTAAAGCTTTCCAGTACTTCTGGCTCGGTTTCACGCCAAAAAAAACAATTGGGTGGGTCTTTTTTCGGTTCCATGCACACGCTTGTAAAATACATGCTGTATTTACCAACAGGTTTGCTAATTTGCTATATGTTGTAGGGAAACTACTTTCAATTTCTGTGCTTGCTGTCATTAGATGTGCAAATCCGATTGGTTAGGTGGAGGCAGCTCAGAACTGTAGCCCCTAGAAAACCATAATTTTTCCTAAATAAAAGTGCAAGACCCGAAACATGGTGGGATCGATGTAGGTGATAGGTACTGTTTACTCAGTGGTTTTAGTTTGCAGGAGAATAGAAGCACAGGGAATGCGAGCGAGGGGAGGCAGGCAGATTACGAGGGAAGCCGGATGGGGGCGGGAGAGCCTGGTGGGGGGGCGTGAATGCGCGAGGGGAGGCAGGCGGATTGGGAGGGAAGCCTGATGGGGGGGCGTGAATGCGAGAGAGGGGAGGTGCTGGTGTGGGAGGGGGGAGTTGCTGTATAATGTAACTGGTGCCCATGTAAAGCTTTCCAGTACTTCTGGCTCGGTTTCACGCCAAAAAAAACAATTGGGTGGGTCTTTTTTCGGTTCCATGCACACGCTTGTAAAATACATGCTGTATTTACCAACAGGTTTGCTAATTTGCTATATGTTGTAGGGAAACTACTTTCAATTTCTGTGCTTGCTGTCATTAGATGTGCAAATCCGATTGGTTAGGTGGAGGCAGCTCAGAACTGTAGCCCCTAGAAAACCATAATTTTTTCTAAATAAAAGTGCAAGACCCGAAACATGGTGGGATCGATGTAGGTGATAGGTACTGTTTACTCAGTGGTTTTAGTTTGCAGGAGAATAGAAGCACAGGGAATGCGAGCGAGGGGAGGCAGGCAGATGACGAGGGAAGCCGGATGGGGGCGGGAGAGCCTGGTGGGGGGGCGTGAATGCGCGAGGGGAGGCAGGCGGATTGGGAGGGAAGCCTGATGGGGGGGCGCGAATGCGAGAGAGGGGAGGTGCTGGTGTGGGAGGGGGGAGTTGCTGTATAATGTAACTGGTGCCCATGTAAAGCTTTCCAGTACTTCTTGCTCGGTTTCACGCAAAAAAAACCAATTGGGTGGGTCTTTTTTCGGTTCCATGCACACGCTTGTAAAATACATGCTGTATTTACCAACAGGTTTGCTAATTTGCTATATGTTGTAGGGAAACTACTTTCAATTTCTGTGCTTGCTGTCATTAGATGTGCAAATCCGATTGGTTAGGTCGAGGCAGCTCAGAACTGTAGCCCCTAGAAAACCATAATTTTTTCTAAATAAAAGTGCAAGACCCGAAACATGGTGGGATCGATGTAGGTGATAGGTACTGTTTACTCAGTGGTTTTAGTTTGCAGGAGAATAGAAGCACAGGGAATGCGAGCGAGGGGAGGCAGGCAGATTACGAGGGAAGCCGGATGGGGGCGGGAGAGCCTGGTGGGGGGGCGTGAATGCGCGAGGGGAGGCAGGCGGATTGGGAGGGAAGCCTGATGGGGGGGCGTGAATGCGAGAGAGGGGAGGTGCTGGTGTGGGAGGGGGAGTTGCTGGTGTGGGAGGAGTGCTGCTAGGGGAGGAGAAGCCTGATGCCGGATGGGGTGGGAGAGCCTGGGAATGCGAGAGGCTGGGCTTGCATGCGATGTGCGTGCATGTACACGGGAACTGCGTGAAAATCGCGGGGCTGAAAGCCCTTTGGTTTCACGATGTTTTCGCCACTTGAATTCTCGCTCCGCTCGATGCGCTTGCGCACATCGATAGGTCACGAGACCTAAAAACCATAGCAATGAATGAAAAAACAAGATGGTCACGCCCATAGAGGACCGCGTGGGTAAATTTGCGCGATATTTCCCCGCGAGCATGCAAAAAATAGGCGAACTCGTAATAGCGCGCCGCACATAGCGCCCAGAACCGGAATTACGCAACGCGCACAAGATGGCCGCGCCCATGTATGACCGCATGGGTAACTTCACGGTCGGTGCGCTGCAACCGGCTTGTGAAGACGCAAAAAACCCTGCGAACACGCAAATAAAATCCGCTAATTTGCATGAATTCGCAGATTGCGAGTTCGATTTAGCACGAATTTGCGCCCTGCGAATCTCACAAAATTGCAGAAAAACGAATTTTGCAAAACTGAAAGCACTTAGCAGGTGCAAAAGTTCAAACTAATTTGTAACCATTCCCTGTAGTGCTTTCTGAGGGGCCCCTCCAAAGTTAAGTTGCCTACTTGCAACTATTCTCTGACCCTGCTCTGACCCTCAAAGCAGGGTCAGAGAATAGTTACAAGTATAGCACAATGCTCCTGTAAAAAAAAATTAAACTGCAACAGGAAGCACTTACAGCTAAGGAAGCAGGTGCCAGACTTGAAGCTCAAATTCAGTGACACATTAACCAGCCCCAAATTAATTCATCTCAGTTGAGGCTGGGCAGGTGTGCTTTCCCCCATAATCTACAGTGGTGAACCAGAGGGTGGCAGTGCTGAACCAGAGGGTGGCAGGGATAAACCAGAGGGTTGCAGGGATGAACCAGAGGGTGGCAGTGGTGAACCAGAGGGTGGCAGTGATGATCCAGAGGGTGGCAGTGGCGAACCAGAGGGTGGCAGTAATGAACCAGAGGGCGGCGGTGATGAACCAGAGGGTGGCAGTGGTGAACCACAAGGTGATGAACTAGAGGATAGCAGTGATGAACCAGAGAGTGGCAGTCTTGAACCAGAGGGTGGCAGTGGTGAACCAGAGGGTGCTGTGATGAACCAGAGGGTGGCAGTTGTGAACCAGAGGGTGGCAATGATGATCCAGAGGGTGGCAGTGATGAACCAGACGGTGGCAGTGGTGAACCAGAGGGTGGCAGTGATGATCCAGAGGGTGGCAGTGGCAAACCAGAGGGTGGCAGTGATGAACCAGAGGGTGGCAGTGATGATCCAGAGGGTGGTAGTGGTGAACCAGAGGGTGATGAACCAGAGGATAGCAGTGATGAACCAGCGGGTGGCAGTCTTGAACCAGAGGGTGGCAGTGGTGAACCAGAGGGTGGCAATGATGAACCAGAGTGTGGTAGTGGTGAACGAGAGGGTGATGAACCAGAGGATAGCAGTGATGAACCAGCGGGTGGCAGTGGCGAACCAGAGGGTGGCAGTAATGAACCAGATGGTGGCAATGATGAACCAGAGTGTGGTAGTGGTGAACCAGAGGGTGATGAACCAGAGGATAGCAGTAATGAACCAGCGGGTGGCAGTTTTGAACCAGAGGGTGGCAGTGGTGAACCAGAGGGTGCGGGGATGAACCAGAGGGTGGCAGTGGTGAACCGGAGGGTGGCAGTGGTGAACCGGAGGGTGGCAGTGATGAACCAGAGGGTGGCAGTGGTGTACCAGATGGTGGCAGTGATGAACCAGAGGGTGGCACTGGTGAACCAGAGGGTGCTGTGATGAACCAGAGGGGAACAGTGAGGATCCAGGGGTGATGAACCAGAGGATAGCAGTGATGAACCAGAGGGTGGAAGTCTTGAACCAGAGGGTGGCAGTGGTGAACCAGAGGGTGCTGTGATGAACCAGATGGTGGCAGTGGTGAACCAGAGGGTGGTAGTGGTGAACCAGAGGGTGACAGGGGTGAACCAGGGAGTGACAGTGGTGAACCTGAGAGTGGCAGTGGTGAACCAAAGGGTGCTGTGATGAACCAGAGGGTGGAAGTGGTGAACCAGAGGGTGATAGTGATGAACCAGAGGGTGGCAGTGGTGAACCAGAGGGTGGCAGTGATAAAGCGGAGGGTGGCCGCGATGAACCACAGGGTTGCAAACAGGCTGGACATGTAGAAACAACATGGTCGCGACCGTTGCGACCACACAAGTAAGTTTGCGTTCCCGAACTTGTAAAATACCCTCGCGAACTGGCAAAAACCCTTGCGAACACGCAAAAAAAAACAAATTCGCAAATTCGCACAAATTCGCTAATTTTACGAATTGCAAGTTCGCTTTTGCGCGAATTCGCCCATACTTAAAGATGATTGGAGGAAGCTGAGCCCTACATTAGACGAGCCTCACTTCAGTACTCCATCTCAACACCAGCCTTTTACTTTGCCAAAACACACCACAGGTAGAGATTCCCTATGGTGGAGACCCTATGATACCCTTAGGGTAAGGGATTGCTTAGTGGACCATGAGAGAGGGGGTAACCATGCTAGTGCAGGTACTTCCTTATATGGCCACTTAGGCAATATAGGCTTACCTGGTCAAGGATAGCCTTATCTCCTTTCGTTTTGGGGGGTTGTGTAGGAAGGTGGATATCTGACTATATGGTTACCCCAACTTGTTGCCTCGTGTTTAGCTGGTTTTCGACTTAGTTGGCCTGGGATCCTGCTAATCAGGGCCCCAGGCTATCTGCTCTCACTGTAAAATGGACTCCATGTACTTTAGGTACATCTCCAATTGGATATTGGGTCACCTTATGAGCCCCTGTATAGTGTACCATAGGTACCCAGGGCATAGGTGCATCCAAGGCCTACCAGGGGCTGCAGCATGTATAATGCCACCCCTGGCTGGCCATCCACATTGACACAACTGGCTGTTCACTCAGATGGGGCAAGGTTGTGTAATCACCCCTTGCTTAGGTATAGTATCCCTATACCTACCATTGCAGATAGACACAAATATACCTATAAGTCATTCTAATGGCAGGCCTTGACAATCCTGAAGGCAGAGTGCTTGGTTTTATGTGAGATGGTGTTCTAGCATGTGCTGAGCCTGTCTGCTGCATTCGGACCATGTCCTTATAGCTGTACTATGATATAGCCATACCATATACTCTTAAGTGCATTATAATCCTTGCGGTTAATGCAAACTTTGATTTGGCTTTATCAAAACATGTCGTGTAAGGTGTCATACATGGTGAAATACTACCCCCTCAACAGTTCTGGCGACGGGGGTAGCATTCCACCCTTCTAGAGGGAGAAGACATGTAGTTGTAGCTTTAACCAGTTAAAGTTAAACACTGCCTCAGCATCACAAAATGGATGCTGCTGCCACAGACACAAGTCTGACCTCCTGCAGCTGGGAGCCCTTCCAGCGAGGGAGGCCTGGACAATAGATTTCCTGCCTTGGGAGGTGCTAGCACCTCCCCAGACAGGCTATAGTGTATTGGGGCAGGGTGGGTTGAATGAAATGAGACACTGCCTGGGGCACACAAGGTGCTCCATGCATAGTCTGGTTCAAACCAGTTGCTGGGGCACTCCAGCCGCAGCTCTGGTGTGAAACTGGACAAAGGGAAAGGGGTGTAACCACCTCCTTCCCTGGTCCCACCCATAGGAGGGACCTAGCAGGTAATCCAGCCCCTTTAATTCGTATAAAGCTAGCTGAGTCTAGAGACTTTAGATTATCCTGAACTGAAACTCTGAAACTAAACTCTGGACCTTCTAAATTCTACTGCAACTAGAAGACTGAAGAATCTCCCTTGTGGTCAAGGAGTGACCATCCCGTGCAAACAGGCACCACCTAGCGAATTGCCGGTTTGCTTTGTCGACGCTCCTGAAGGATCCTGACAACTCTGCTTCACAGGACAAGACTTTCAGACTTCTCCGACCCCGACCCACACCTCCAGCAAAGCTGAGACCCGTGGCGGACACAAGAGATGTGGCAACGGACACCTTTCCATTTTGCTCTTTGCTAAACTGTGCAGCTTTTGAGGTGTCCTTGAAGTTGTGCATTGGGACTTGAGAAGCCCCAACACCGAGTCGTAAGTGCCTCGTAGCTCAGCCCGCCACACTTCACGAGTGCCGCGTTTGGCCTGCTCTTGCATTTCCTCTTCAAGCGTCTTCACAGTTGCTAGCCTGCTGGCTAGTGGCCATCTTGAAGACTCCATTTTGAAACAACATGGCTTGCCCAGTTACTCTGGGCTTGCTCTTGCTTTCATGTAAAGGGGAAGCTCCACAGACCTTGCTGGTCTGTACAAGAAGCCGATCTTCACTTCCTGTGTGGGTTGCCTTTGCCAAGGCTTGTTGACTCCAATCTGGAAGCAGACACTGCCAACAGCGAGAGCCTTTGTGGGACAGTCCGTATCCAGCTCCTGGTTGTCGTTGACACTTCCTGGTCCATGTGGCTGCAGAGACAAGCTTCACTTCTTCACCTGTTTGCAGCTCGACGTCGCCTGGTTCCTTCCTGGTCACTGGCTGGTGACCCAGACTCTGTCCCCTCTGCTTTCAGCTTCTTCACTTCTCCGATCCACCCTTGGATCCATCCGGACATCTTCCTCCTGGTCGCCTGCAGCATCTTCTTGCAGCTCTCCATAGGAATCGACGACGAAACCAGACACAACTTCACACCTATGCACCCGGCTTCCCTTGGTGAGGTAACTCGAGTACTCTGGTGCTCCCGTGGGTAATAACTATCCAAGTGTCCTGTTCTAACTGGGTATCCCCGCAAGTCGACCCGGACTGTCCAAAATCAACTAGTTTCTAACTTTTACGTTCCCATTGAAAGTTTATGAGAACCCGCGTGAGTTTAGACACTGCGCACGCATTCTGTGAGAAGCCTACGTCCTAACCTGTGGTTTTTCAGTATAGTCCCAGTGATTCCCAAGGCCCTAGGCGTATTCACCTGTTCTGAAGTGGTTCTTATGCCACTTATTTAGTATATGGTTCATGAGGCCCCTAGGGCAGAATTGTATTTGTGCAACTTATAGTATGCTTATTGAGTCACTTGTTCTGTATCTCGAACTCTGACCTCATAAAGAGTGCAGAGGGGTTGTGTTAGTAATAAATACACATATATTTTATATATACCTTGTGTAGTGTCCTTTTATTTGGTATTCATGGGGTTATTATTGGTAAATTAATTGGCTTCACATGCTCTCTGAAGTATTAGCCTAAGACTGCTTTGTCCATGCTACCACTAGGATAGCTGGTCTATAAGGTTGACTTTAAAACTATCACCATAAGGGTTATTTGGACTGATACAGGGTGCCCACTAGAATAGTGGACATCACATATCAGGCCAACTTCTCTCAGGCATTCCATCGTGAACAACCTGAATGCAGTCGGAGTGTCGAGGAGGTCAATGGAGGAGGTCAAGAGGTGCTGGCATTGTAAAAAACCAAACCAAGCATAAACCTGCTGCTAACAGGAAGGCAGCAACGGCGACTGGAGGTGCGAGTCCTGCGCCACAGGAGGAGCTGGAGGAAATGGAAATGGTGGCGACAGTCATCAGTGTGGAGACGGTGCAAGGAGTCAGGAGTCCAGACACAGCTCGATATGATCTGACACAACATCAACAGGGTGAGTAGTGACCAGGGACTGGGGGGATGGTGGGAGATGGGCACAATGGCACACATGCACAATAATGTGTAGCACACTGCACACCCGCAATGACACTGGATCATGTTCCTGGTCCCCGTGGCACACTGCAGCACCATACAAACACCAAGTAGGCCCCCGTCCACCATGTGCCCAAAGGGTCCCCACCCCACACTTCACCAATCTCACAAGCAACACATGCACATGTGCAAAACACAGCAAAGATGCGTATTTGTGAGGCACAATGACAATGCAACTGACACTACATGACGATACGCATGGCTGCAGTACAATGTTCATGACATTGTGCACGCCACGTCACCGTTTGTTGTTTACTTGATTACTTCCCTGGTCAGTGAGGCCGGATTCTCACATGTGACATGACCGCATATTCGGTTATTTCTCTTCGGTTTAAAATAAGCATTCTAGAAATTGTAGTCTTGGTTCATTTCAAATGGGCCATCGCACCTGATTCTGAAACAATGACTGGATTTGTAAAGAAAAGCCCAGAAATATAACGCGCGGTTCTACTTGCCGTGTCTGCTATATGACACCAGCAGATAATGCCTCATTGTACTATGATAGGTCAGAAAGGAACATTGAATTTTATTTTTTTTTAGCAACTTTGATGGTTCATTTAGCCTGTTTTCCCCTGCCCTTGAGACACAGGTGCTAAAGCCTTCTTCGAATTTGTTTATGTTTTAGCTTTTTTCTGATGCTGGTAGTTAACTGGAACCTAAACCTCTGAGCCGGAGGAGCTACTCGTTTTTTTTTTAATATTGTTTATCCTTTGTTGCTGTATATTTTAAAACTTTGTATCCTCACCAGAGCTCTTTTCTGGGCCAAATCGCCAAGCAGGCTTACCATATTCAGAGGAACTAGCGCTGTTTTGTGACATTGTTTGTTCACGGCCGCCATCGCTGCAGACGCGAGGCCACGCCCACCTTACAGGCCACGCCCACACCCCCCGCCTATAAAAAAGCGCTGATCATTAGCGCGCCCACTGAAACCTAAACCTCTGAGGCGGAAGCCGGAGGAGCTACTCGTTTTTTTAAAATATTGTTTATCCTTTGTTGCTGTATATTTTAAAACTTTGTATCCCCACCAGAGCTCTTTTCTGGGCCAAATCGCCAAGCAGGCTTACCACATTCAGCGGAACTAGCGCTGTTTTGTGACATTGTTTGTTCACGGCCGCCATTGCTGCAGACGCGAGGCCACGCCCACCTCACAGGCCACGCCCACACCCCGCCTATAGAAATGCTCTGATCATTAGCGCGCCCACTGGAACCTAAACCTCTGAGGCGGAAGCCGGAGGAGCTACTCGTTTTTTAAAAATATTGTTTATCCTTTGTTGCTGTATATTTTAAAACTTTGTATCCTCACCAGAGCTCTTTTCTGGGCCAAATCGCCAAGCAGGCTTACCACATTCAGCGGAACTAGCGCTGTTTTGTGACATTGTTTGTTCACGGCCGCCATCGCTGCAGATGCAAGGCCACGCCCACCTCACAGGCCACGCCCACACCCCCCGCCTATAAAAAAGCGCTGATCATTAGCGTGCCCACTGGAACCTAAACCTCTGAGGCGGAAGCCGGAGGGGCTACTCGTTTTTTTAAAATATTGTTTATCCTTTGTTGCTGTATATTTTAAAACTTTGTATCCTCACCTCAGCTCTTTTCTGGGCAAAATCGCCAAGCAGGCTTACCACATTCAGCGGAACTAGCGCTGTTTTGTGACATTGTTTGTTCACGGCCGCCATCGCTGCCGACGCGAGGCCACACCCACCTCACAGGCCACGCCTACACCCCCTCTCCCTAAATGTGCCTCCCACGCAAGCGCAGCGGACAAACGCAGCGGGAGCACCTAAGGCAAGCCCGTCTGCGCCCGTCCGCGCCAAGACCGCGACAGGCACAGGAGACTCTGGACCCGGACTCCCCACTGTAAGTTACCAGGCCAACTTTCTTCTAAACCTACGCACCGGTAACAATTGTGCTTGTAAAGTAGACATGAATACCATCACGGGGCCATTCAGCTGCAGGCTATGCAGATGGACCTCTTCCCCGGTCAAGACCACAGTCCCCCAAACAAACCCTAGGGACAAGAGTCCACTTTTTAAAGGAGGGTTGATCAATGCACGCTCTATGTGCTGCCATAACCAAGACATAAAAGATCTCATCCAGGAATTAGACCTTGACTGCCTTCTCATAACCGAAACTTGGCTTACGGACAACAGTAATCCTGACTTAGCCACTGCCCTCCCACAAGGCTATACTATTTTCAGGCAAGACAGACTGAAGGGGAGAGGCGGAGGAGTAGCCTTGTTGCTACGCAACTCCTTCAAATGCCATACCTTCACCCTTGAATCCCTAAAAGGAGCCGAATCCCTTGGTTTCTCTATTAAACTTGATGAGTCCACTTCCTTCTCAGGAGGACTTATCTACCGCCCCCCAGGTACTGCCACCAGATTTCTAGAAACTCTCAGTGATGCCCTTGGTCAGCTCCTAACCCGATACCCACACGTCACCCTCCTGGGCAACTTTAATCTACACCTCGACTCCACAGAGGACGCTCAGGCACTAAATTTCCAACAAACTTTGGACATTTTTAACCTTCAACAAAGGGTCAAGCAACCCACTCATCTAGCCGGACACACACTAGATGGGGTATGTACTAACTTTCCCCTTCTAGAAACCCAAATCCCTGTCCCACAAATTTGGACAGACCATAACCTGATCCCGTTCTTCATCAGAACCCCGCGCCCTAAAAACTCAATTAAACCCAGCCCACTTCCAGAGAACCACGTCAACTGGAAAACGGTAGAAGACACCTTCAAACTCAAGCCTACCATCGAGACTCAGATCCCTAGCCTGACGGGTAACGTAGAACAGGACTCCAAACTCTTCCATAACTGGATACAACACGAAATCAGAGTACGCGCTCCACCCAAACGCACCAGGAAAACAGATAAAAAAGGCAAAATAAACGCCCCCTGGTTCACGCCAGAATTAGCTAAAGCCCATCTACTCTGTAAAAAGGGGAACGCAAATGGCGTAAAACATACGACAGTACGGACAGAAACTCCTATGTCCAACTAAGGAAAAGCTACCACTCCATTATAACAAGCATTTGCAATGCAATAGGTCTCGCATTAGGAAAGTTTGAGTTATTGGTATTGTAAATGTCAAATTTTTTATGTATGTGTTGGTTTTGAAAATAGCGGATAACGTCTGTTTGGTGAGCTCACTTTTGTCAATAAATTCTGTTTGCATCTACAGCTGCCTCCTATGGTCAGATACTTGGACGACTCAGTCTGTGTCTCTGTGGTGTGCTAGACAATGCCCAGTGGATGCAACATCCCCTCTTAAGCATTCACTCTTTCTAATTGGGTGGGAAACATCCTATTCTATGTAGGAACTTGTCTGTATCTAATGTCACAATTCCCTTCTGATCTGTGCTCCTTACGGAACATGATGTAGAATCTCAATGGTAATAGGGATACATTCAATGACGCATGTGCCTTGAAAAAAAAAAAAACAGTGACACTATAGCCTTAGTCCCACAAGAACGAATGAGGTTATGAAATGTTTTTTGTAAACAGCCAGGGACTGCAGGAACTCTGCAGAGACTATTAATTGATCAGCCTTTCTGCACACTTAGCATAGGCTGGACGATTCAACGTTACTCTGTCATTGTGCCTCCACATGCAAACCCTCGAATTACATTTAGGGCCGTCTATTGGCCCCTGAAGATAAAAGTACGTTCAGGTTTTCTTTGGCATCTGTTATTTTTACTATTTGGCTTACAGATCATGTTAATAAAGATCTCTTTTTTCAACAAAATACAGACCTGGTCGGGCACTGCTTTTTTATTGCGTTCTGTCTAATGTCCAGTGCACCAGAGTTCCTAAACCTTCAAGAGTGCAACTTTACTGATCAACTTCACTCATCCAAGAGCATCTAAAACTAAATGGAATCATCTGACACTATTAAGCAGTATAACGTGACTGAGAGCACTGAACTACCAGTGCTGAAAGACAGTGAATCACGATAAAATTCTGTAAGAACGGACACCCCTGCATCTGAAGAAAAGGGACTGCGCATCGGAGTGCCGCCGCGCTGCCCGCGGCGACCCGGAAGCTCTTGGCCGGCCGGCGAATCAGGTCGCGGCCGACCAGAAGTCCCGCCTCCCGAGGTCCGCGAGCCCGATTGAGAAGAGGAGACGAGCCGCGCCGCGCCGTGAGGAGCCCGCTGGAAGAGCGCAGTCGGTGAGTGGGGCCCAGGGCTGAAGTGAAGTGCGTGCGTGCCTGTGTGTATGCCTGGGAGGGGAGGGGGGGGAGTGTGTGTGTGCGCGCGTGCGTGACTGTGTGTGCGCATGCGTGACTGTGTGTGATTGAGCCTGTATGTGTGTCGTATGCCTGCGTGTGCATGTGCGCGCCTGTGTGTGTGTGTGCGCGCACGCGCGCCTGTGTATGCGTGCATGCAGAGGGGTGGGGGCTGGCTGTGTGCGAGCAGGGGCTGTGAGTTGATCTGCGCAAGTGCGGGTCAGACGCGCGCTCCCGCGGTGAAAACTGCGAGCTTGTAACAGATTGGTGTCCTCATTCCCAGCATTCTCACTAACGGGCCACAATAGGTCTGAAGCAGACACCTTCAATGCTCACGCATTGAGGGTAGGTCTGCTCGACCTAAAAAGCGCCAAAAAAGATTTCTACATCAAAGCCATCAATGAGGCTAAGCAAAAACAAAAAACTCTGTTCGCAATAGTTAAAACCTTCACTCATCCCAAAGCGCTACAGCCCAAAATACCTCCCTCCCAAGATTTCTGCGATCAAATAGCAGACTTCTTTGAAGAGAAAATCAACCTCATTCAGAAAGACTTTCCCCCATACAAAATCCCCCAGTCCCCCACCCTCTCGGAACAAGCAGGAAAAATTACTGGAAATCTAAAAACGTTCTCACCGGTCAGTCTAGCCCAAACCCGGGAAGTAATTCTAGCGTGCAAGTCAGGTGCCCCCTCCGACTCCTGCCCTCCTACAATTCTTCACCAGCTGATTGAAGTTGTTAATCCCATCATAAACAAAATAGTAAATACCTCCCTCAGCACAGGCATTGTTCCTAGAGAATGGAAACAAGGCATTGTAAAGCCCTTAATGAAAAAACCGAATAAATCACCCTCAGACCTTACCAATCTCCGCCCAATCTCACTTCTCCCAGTTCTGGGAAAAATTACGGAACAGATAGTCTACAGGGAACTCAAAAACCATCTAGAAACTAACAATATCCTCCACCCCCAACAATCAGGTTTTCACCCCCAGCACTCGACGGAAACAGCTCTGATTGAATTGACTGATTCCATAAAACTACTACAGGACCAAAGAAAGAACGCTGTGCTGATTTTATTGGACCTCACAGCAGCGTTCGACACAATCTCTCACTCTATACTCCTGGACAGACTTAAGGACATTGGAATCTCCGACCTGGCATTGGACTGGATAACATCCTTCCTAACAGAAAGATCACAATCCATCACACTAGGACCTTTCAGCTCTGCAGAGAAAAAGATTCGATCTGGAGTCCCACAAGGCTCCATTTTAAGCCCCCTGCTTTTTAACATCTACCTTATCCCCCTCATTTCCCTGATCGAATCATTCGGCATTACTGTTACATCATACGCCGACGACACCCAACTCATAGTCCCGTTAGATGATAACTCAACGAATGCCGAACAAAATCTTAAAAACTGCTTGAAAGACGTCTTCCTGTGGATGGAAACAAACCACCTGAAGTGCAATACAAGCAAGACAGAAATCCTCCCCATGGGGAAAAATGTCACCTTCTGTCCTAATCTTTGGTGGCCAGAGGACTCCACCGCTCCCCCCCAGACCGTTACAACAGCAAGAAACCTCGGAGTCATATTCGATACTGACCTTTCCTTTGACCAACACGTCAGGAATGTGGCAGGAAGTTGCTTCGGGATTATCAAATCCCTTAAAAAATTCTTTGATTTCCTACCAACGGATGCTAGAAAGGTGGTATCGATCGCGCTAATCCTCTCGCGCCTTGACTATTGCAACGGTCTAATGGCAGGTGTGAAAAAAAACACACTCAAAAAACTGCAGAGCGTCTAGCATTCCGCCGCCAGACTGGTGCTTAAACTCCCCAGGAGGTCCTCAGCATCAACTGCTCTGAGAACCCTCCACTGGTTGCCTCTGCACAAAAGGATTCTTTTTAAGATCCTAATCGTTGCCTTCCGGGCTTTTAACTACACTGGCCCCAAATACCTAAATAAACGCTACCCACACTACAACCCCCAGAGGACCCTGAGATCCTCCAACAACAACCTGCTAAAACTCGCCAAATTCAACTTAAAAACCAAAGGGGGTAAAACCCTGACCCATCTATCCTCCAGAGCATGGAACTCTATGCCCCACCACCTGAGGTCACAAACCAAAGAAACTCATTTTAGGAAACAACTAAAAACATGGATCTTCAGTCTCTCTGACGAGTATGTCTTGGCCGCCATCTAATCCTGCCTCTGTAACTACAACTGTATGCACACTTTCCAGCTAGCGCCAGGATGCTCCTTCCGGAGCGATAGTTGCGCTCTACAAATACCAAATACAAATACAAATACAAATACTGAGGTGGCTGAGTGTGGACCACATCCTGAAAGGAGCTGGTCACACTCTGACACATCCACATGCACAAATAACCCCTGATGTCAACAATACATCTGCAGACAAACAATGCGCAAGAGTACAATAACTGTCCAAGAGCACAAAAGACACAAGTCGTCAACATCTCAGCACCATCAAAGAACAAAAGTCAGAGGCACACCGCCTCAAAGGGATAAGGGGCAGCAAAATCAGAGCTGCAGGGGCGACTCCCCCACAATGCAGCACACATACAAACACCAAGTAGGCCCCCGTCCACCATGTACCCAAAGGGGTCCCACCCCACACATCACCAATTTCACAAACAACACATGCCCATGCGAAACACAGCTAAGATGTGTATTTGTGAGCCACACTGACAATGCAACTGACACTACATGATGATCAGCATGGCTACAGTACAATCATCATGACATTGTGATCGCCAACCCCTGACGTCACCAATACATCTGCAGACAAACAATGCACAAAAGTACAATAACTGTGGAAGAGCACTAATGACCCAAGTTGCCAACATCTCAGCACCGTAAAAGAGCAAAAGTCAAAGGCACACTGCCTCAAAGGGATAAGGAGCAGCAAAATCACAGCCGCAGGGGCGACCCCCCACAATGCAGCACACACACATAGCAATAACAGCACATCCACATTGACGACAATGTGGTACAAAGTGCAACACTTACACTGCAGAACAGAGGACACAACTGGGTCTGCATGTGCGTAGAAACTGGCCAATCACATCTGACATAGCAGGAAACAGTGAGATGAAAATGTACGCGTACAACCTCACATCTGTCATGTAGTCCAAATGTCCACTGTCTAGCATCAAATAGTCAGCTCCTCCCAAACAGTCACAATGTACATAGTCATACAGTTTGTAGACATGAACAAAGCGCCAACATACATGTCAACACAATGTCAAAATGCATCTCCCCTTCACATTGCAGAGGGACAAAAACCTCCAGCAGAGCAGACCAGACAATTCATCAGTGATGCTGAAGAGGACCTCCACACCTTCGACACTGATGCCCTACAACAGCTCATGGACATCTTAGGCAACCCACCTACAGGAGCAGGGCAGCCCAGCTGCATCGAGGAGACCCCACCCCCTGCACAGACCACACAGCAGGAAGCACCAACCACCACAGCTGGCCCCCAGCACCTCACCGAAGCACACATCACATTCCAAGGCCAGGTGTTAGACTGCCAGAAGGAAGTGGCTGAACAGAGGTGGGTGGGGTTCGACTTCATGGAAGCTGAACTAGATCACATATGTGGGTGTCTAAGTCCTATCAGGGACCACTTACACTCTCCAACGGAAACCCACACTGCGACAGAGACACATGCATTTGCATATTTCCAGTACTGAACCATGCCCAGAGCCCGGGGATAATACTTCACACCCCCAAGCTGGACTTGCGTACGCCAGCCCAGTCCACTCCTCCTACGTATTGAGTGGGGGACAACAAAGCTACACGTCCAAGGTCTTACCTGCTGCCTGCGGTGACATTTGCATCCACTGTACACAGCACAATGTAATGTTGTAGGGCCCGGGGCCCTCATGCATACATTATAACCACACAAACACACTCAGAAAGTTTGTGGAACTGGCAATGGGCATGTGCGCCTGGCACCTTTATTGCCAGGGTCACTTAAAGTGACGCCTGTGCTGGATGTGTGTGGGGTGAGTGTAAGCCAGCCCTCACATAGTGGTGGGTGCTGGCAACAACTTGAACAGTGATCACTTTTAACCCCTTCGATGCTGATGACGAGCTCAGCTCGTCATCAGCCACGGTGGTCGTGTGCTGATGACGAGCTGAGCTCGTCATGTAACGCGGCTTTTGGAAAAAAGCCTGCGTAGCGCAAAAATAACCCCCGCACGCATGTGGTTAAAGCAAAAACAGAAAACACCAGTGTTACAGAAACAACTGTGAAGTATCATGGTGTTAGCCGGAGCAAGTACAGAGGTCACCCAATATGCAATTAGAAGTGTCCATGAGTTGCAGGGCACTGAGGTTGGGGCACCAGAGTTGAGCGTGCTCATGTGAAATAATTGTCTAGGATTGTGTCCCTTTGGGATATTCCTGCTGCAGCTGCAGTGGGGTGTTTTACACCTGCATCATCTTCCTCATCCTCGTCCCAGGTCTTCCACGCTGCCTGGGGTGACATTGCTGCGTGAGCTGTCCACAGCCCAAAACTCAATCAGAAATGGTCCATGAGTTGTGGTGCACTGAGTTAGTGGCACCTGAAGAGCTGAGCAGGGTATCAAGCAGAGGATGGCATCCACGACAGGTGTGAGCAACTCTGATAGTCTGGGGTTAAGACTCTATCCACTGGCAGTTGTTGGTTGGAGGTGGTCCTGGCGGTGGTGGCGTGTGCATCCTGCGGTGATGCGACATCCGGGCAGGTCAGGACTCGATCTGATGTGTGAGCCCTGATGGACCGCAGTTGAGTCCAGAGGCAGCAGACAGCACAGGGCCACAGACACATGGGGTTGATGACTCCAAGCCCATCGACCCAGAGGCAATCCAATATTTTATCAGACAGGGTCAATGACTTGAGCTGCACAGTTAGTAGCCCCGGATGCACTGCGGCCAGCCACAGGCACACTGCCACGGGACTGTGACTTGCGGAGCACTGAGGTAGGGCCAAGGGAGCTGTGTGGGTCCTCGTCGATGTCGAAGGTGAATGTCGCAGAGGTTTGCGGGGGACAGTGAAAGGTGTCCTTTCAGGGCATGAGGCAGAGGGCAGAAGCCGGCAGAAACAGGCAAATGGAGGAGAGGAATGCTACAGCCTTACTTTTTACCACTAAGTCAGTATCACCTACATGATGAGGAAGACAACCCCCGGGCCATAGACTCAGACGCCACGAAAGTTCAACCAGAGAGTGTCCATGAATATCCGGGCACAGACTTAGTGGCACCGGAGCTGAAAGGGGATGCAGTCTGCGATTAGGCCTGTACAATGATATAAACTCTGCCATGAATAAATCAAGATTCAGTTCCAAATGTGTGACCTACTTCGCTGCAGTGTAGACTGGAGGCAGCGGTGGAGTATGTCAACGAGAAAGGAGTACTGCGGGCCTGTGTCGCGGTGGCCATGGTGGTCCGAGGAGGCTGCCAAGGTCGCAGGCCTCTGACTTGGAGCTTGCACCGGCATGTGGTGGGCCCTCTTTGACACACACCAATGTCAGAAGGTGAGCAGTAAATCCTGGGTGCGCAGAGGCGGGCAAGACGGGTCTGGGGACCAGCGGCCCGGGGTGCAGCAGGCGCACAGACAGGATCGCCAGCACCACCGCTCATGGCGTCAGCCTCGTGGCGGGGTGAGAGGTGCCACCCTGGCAGACACATTGGCCATTCCGGAAGAGAACCACGCCCAGAGCTACGTGCTTTTTAGTCACAAACCTACGCTAGCCTGACATACGCCAGGCCAGCCCACTCCGCTCATGCTTACAGGGGGGGACGTGACAAGCAGCTTTTCTGCGATCTTCCCCTCTGGCTGAGGTAACATGGTTGCGTCCACTGTACTCCGAAACCAGCAATATGTCAACATGGACATGTCTGTGGACTGCATACTGCAGTCTGTTCAGCACATCCATGCAACACTTGCCATTGTGTACATTCTCATTCATGGGTCACTTGCCTCCTAGGCACATGCCTAGTTCCCACCTCTCCCCACAATCTGCTATTGTGTGGCTGAGGTGCCATCCCGTTGATGGCTTATGTACATGGCTGCTGTCGTGTCTGGTAGATGGGCATGTTGTTTGGCATGTTGTATGTGAGTTTGTAACATGTGAATCCCCAGAGTTGGGAGTTGCATGATTGTGGATTTGAGGTGTGTGGTATGTTCATTTGGTTCTTACCAACAAGCAGTGCATTTCCATAGGGGCCTTCCTGGAAGCGTTGGTTGATGATGGACTGTATGAAGGTGTAGGAATCATGCACACTGCCTGGGTAGTTGGCGACGATGTTGGTGAAGAGTCCCCGGTGGTCCACTATTGCCTGTTCATTGATGGAATGCGAGTGCTTTCTGTTGTGGTAATTGTGTGCAGTGTCGGCAGGGGGCACAAGTAGGACATGTGTGTGCAGTCAATTGCCCCCAACATGAGCGGGAAGCCAGCTATGGTGTAGATGCCTTGCTTGGTCTCCAGCTGTTCCTGCGCAGTGTGGGGTAAGTGAAGGTGCTGGGGAACCAGGCTGATGATGGTATCCAGAACAGTTGTGATGAACTTTGATTGGGCGGGCTGTGAGACTTTTCCGACTCTGGCGGTTGTTGGTTGGAAGGTACCAGAGACCAACAAGTGCAGCACGGCCAGCATCCTTATCTGAGGTGGGATGTTGGTTGTCCGCTGTGTTGGTACCATCAGCCCGTGGGCAATGATGATCAGGAAGCGGAGGATGGTTGTCCTTTTGAGCTTGTAGAGGGCAATGTCATCCTCTGAAGATAAGTCTGTGAGGCTGGTACGTTTTCTGATGGTCCGCTATCTTGGTCTGGGCTGCCTCAGTGTCAGTCCGGGGGGGAGGGGGCAGGGGGAGTTCAGGGGGGCGGTCCTGGGAGTGGTAGCGGTGGGTGTTGTGGCCCTCTTGGGTGTACGAGCTGCATGATCAGTAGCTCCATGGCATCTGTTGTTCTTCTGATGTGGCTCTGGGCTGGGCTCCCTTTTATGGTGCAGGTTGTCATCCTACTTTACACAAGGTAAGAGCAGGTGTTAAATTCCTGCTACTAACGCACCTTATTGCCTGTTTTGTGATCTTATAGCCGATCTGGCTGGTCATTGAGAATGTTGAGGTGTTGTTTTCGCAGCTTTTTGCACGGGAACGCCGACTCTGCATCTCATTAATGTTAGTTGCCAGAGTCATCTGTGGCAATGTTTTTTGCAGCTGCTATCACAGGGAAACTGGTGATATCGGCTGTTAGCACCAGCTTGTGAAGGGGCGATACATGTATTGCCACTCTGGCTGTGATAAAGTGCCGATAACTCAGTGATAAGTCCTTGAGAATATGTCCCATTGTTTCTTAATTACCGGACGTTGATTTATGGTTTTGCCGGCTTGTCAAACAAATTATCTAGATTGATTCAATTCTTTGGTGAAAAAGGACCTTTTCTTTCTATATATACCTTACCCCTTTTCCGGGTATTAGGGTAACTCCTTTGTGAGTTTGTGTTGTTACTATAGAGCAAGACAGATTCAGCGCTAAATAAAACATTTCAGATCATCTGTAATATTGAGCAAGTGGCTTGAAGAAAAACAGCTTCAACTGTGATTTAATACTTGGGGTTGAACATTAATGTCCTTTCTCTCTGAAACTCTTACTTGTTGCAGGATCGAATAAGGTAAAATCATAAGGACTCGATGAGTTGGAAAAAGGTTGGGAGTGGGGCGGGGTGAGAACCAAACAGTGGGAACGCTGGGTTGTAATAGGGGTGGGGTGCGTTGTAAGAGCAATACCTATTACAAAGATTTGAATGGCATAATTTTGGCCAGAAATTAAGAAGCGGCGGTGATGTAACCTGTCCTGTCTCCAACTAAGGTGAATTGTCCCTACTGCAAGAGCATCATCCGTCTACGGCTGGTTCGCAAACGAAACTCTGACCTGGGCTGGGAGTCCTCCTGGGCTACCTGACACTTGCTTCCAGACAGGCCGTCTCTGTATGGATTACCGATCAATCACCTGCAAGTAATCCCCTCCGCTTTATTCTCCCTGTCCTGTGGTGGGAGCCGCCTTGGTAAGATGTTGCTAAGCCAGGTGCGGCGGGAACAGGCCGTCCCTGCGCACCCACGCGCTCTACCCTCCTCATTGTCCTAAAATAAGCCTCGCGGTAGGCCGGTCGCAGTGCGAGACAGACATGGCGCGCCGAGGCTACATTTATTTCTTAAAGTGGGACGTGTGCGGAGCGCAGAACGACACCTTCTTCTCCATACTGTCCACGGGAACACGATGCAAAGGGGGTTAAAAATGCTCGGCATGCGGAGGCCAAGCACGTGCTGACTCGCAGCATTCATCCCCAGGCTTTCAGCAAGTCATGATTACTTTGTTTACCAACCAACATGCGCCCCTCGAGTCTTGTCGTGCGCGTAGGTCCCCACCACTGGGGGTCTGAGTGGGCGTATGTCCTAAATCCTTAGAATCCCTGTGAGTTCGAGTTGTCGGAGGTGGAAGTTTCTGAGAAACCTACCAAAGGGATCTGAGACAAAGGGACAGGGCTTTAAGTGGGCCAGGTCATTCCGGTACTCAGCACCGTCAATTCAAAAATGCAGGTGCGTAGACAGGTCCCTTTCGGGCTCTCCGTTTTTGACCTCACCCCCAGGGTCAAAAAACATCTTAACTCTGCAGCAGTGCCACCCTTCACTGTCTCTGATGTAACTTCACAGCGACTCGTTATAGTTCGTTCACAGGCACATCGTGTCAAAGCTGTCGCATTTTCAATATTCTATACAATGGAGCCATAGTTGTTGCTTATTTATCTTATAGAACTAAGAACCATTGACAAAGCCAATAGCTCTGGCTTGTTGTAGGTGTAATGTTACTTGTATTATATCTCAGGATACATGACAAAAACAGCAAAATACCATTCGGACGGCACACTATGCTCAGCAGAGATTTTTCAGCTAAGGTGTTTTAAAGCCACACCCTTAATTATATCGATCAGGCCCCTTTGAGAAACCCCCTAGTAATTTCATCCCAATTAAAATAAAGCCTGGCCCCTGCATATGGAGTTCCTCACCCAGGGCCCCACCACAGTGGGCATGTGATATGTGCCCTGTTAGTTAAACTGCTTTACAGCTACCTACGAGGAAAGTTGGACTGGAAACCAAATCCAGCCCAGACAAAAATTTTCAAAACAGTTTTACACTGCAGAAGGCTGTGACGTAAATGGGGCAGGTGGGACATCATTTGGTTCTTGTAAGCCCATTCAGCTCTGCAATCAAGTCCCAGGCCTGCACCATAGCCATGAAATGGCAAAGAGGCAGAATGGCCAGCCCGGTCATCATTACCTTTGAAATTCTGTGCATTGCACGTACTTTAACGAGGTGCTGGTACAACCGTATTTTAGATTACCTTATGTTAAGTGCATCTGTATAATTTTCAGGCATTTTTAAAGAATTTAAAAAGCTTCATAAACAGAAAAAGAGCCACAAATAAAAACACACACATTCATCTGGAATTCATTTCCATCAAACAATTTGGCATAACATCGCTTTGTAGTTGCACAAATGGGTTGCTCCTCATCTGCTGCATAGGCCGCAGGCATGCTTCCAGATTTGCAGTAAGAACATGGGTCTGGAGGCAGTCGGTGTGAATCTCTGGCCCACATTTACCCTGTGCAGGTACTCAAACAAGCCTGGCATGTTTGAAGGACAGCTTTGCACCATTGTGCAAAGGGGAGTGTGTTGTCTGGCACAAAATGTGTTCTGGAAGCTTACCATTCCAGTAAAAATTCCTAGGAGTAACCAACATTTGAAGTTTCCCACATATTGGATATGTACTGGACACTGCAGCACAAAGGCAATGGTCTGGCTATTTTGAGGTAAAATACATTTCCCCTTGTTTGTACCTGGTTCGATTAGGCTGTAGTTTAGATGCAAAGGCCATCCGACTATTTTAGTAAATTGAACTTTGTGTCAAAACCTATGGATGCTGTGCTGATCCGCCCCAGCAGTGCCCATGTGATACAAAGTGACTCAAAATAGTGCAAAGTGATAATTGCGCTGAGAGAAGGGTGCCTTTCCAGTAAGTACATTTTATTATGTTAGATCAATTAAAACCATTGCATATGATACATAATGAATAAAATCAGAGATTAAAATAAATGTAGAAATCACAAGGTTAAAATAGCTACTTTGTGTTATCCATAAAAAAAAGAATTTGTTTTAAAATTACGTTTCTGATTGACTCATAAATGCTGGACTCCCTAATACAGTTAATGCTCAGTCTGTTAAAAGTCAGTTTGGTAAGGGTTATCTGTTTGAACTGATGAATGCTCATGTGCGGCAAGTAGTGTCTACCAGTTGTACCTGCTTGTAGTATCCCAATAATAGTTAGGAAACCTTGATGTAGCATTACTGCCAGATCTCCGAAAGTCGCGGCCATGTACGGATCTAGGGGCATATTACCAAGGCCATTATTGCCGCCTTAGCGGGACTTTTTCCTGCTAAAGCAGCGATAATTTTATCACCCTAACGACCAGTTAGCAACAGCTAGTAGGAGACAGCGATCATCTTGGGGGCCATTTTGCATGTCAGCGATATTTATCGCTAATGACATGCAAAGTGGGTGTGCCAAGATGTTAGCGACTGGAAACAGTCGCTAATATCGCTATCTCCAATTATCAACAAAGCCTTACTTTTGGAAATATTCGCGCTAAGCGCAAATATCTCCGAAAGCTAACGCCTGCCCAGAGCAGTTCTTAGCCATGTTATCCAATGGAAGGTGGATAACATGGCTAAGAGCATTGTCACGATAATGCATGAATATCGCTGATTTTTCAGCGATATTCATGCATTTCGCAGGATTTTTACCGCTTTTGAGATAAACCTTGATAATATCAAGATACCTCAGCGGTAAAAATCGTCGGAGCGCGGCGATATAATTTTAGCCGCTAACTATGCATAGCGATAATTATCGGTATTGCTTGGTAATATGCCCCCTAATTCGTAACAATGGAAGATAGATTTTTCAGGCTTTCCAGCACACACCTTCTTTTGCAATGGGTATGACATAGCATGTTTTGCTTGCGCTGCTTTGCTTCGTGAAAAACTTTAATAAACCTGGGCCACTGTGTCTATAAAGGTGCCAGGGGCAAAGAAGCGTGATAAAAGTGAGTCTGCATGTCTACAACTGGCGAAGGACCATGGCTTTTTCATACATACAATATTTACCAGCTGCTTAGGCAGTTCCAATGTTTTTTGTACTATGGACACCAATGTGGTCAGCAGCAAGTGGCATTACTCCTGCTATGTCGAATTCTGGGCTGTACTAAGGTGTCCTTTTCACAAATTGCTGGGGCAGGTGTATTATTGTCCAGGTCGCAAGTAAGTGCAGCATTAGCACAGCGTCTACAATACAGGATGGTCAGGGCAATTGAAATCATGTGATTCTGGAGTTACAGCGCTTTCCACAGAATTACGGATTTGACATATTTGCACCATAATGCAACATCTGCTGCACAATTTGCATATTTTAAGAAAGAAAAAATATTGTTTCTAGCTCAAACAGTTAAAGAGTTACAAAAAAGCAATGCAACACATGTTGCCGTGTAGGGGAAGGCCCTTTGCAAAGGTTGGCTGGTCACCTTTCAGTTGCTTATTGCTATGTTTGGGTGCTTAACTGTTACTAATGAGGTGACATCTTTTCCCCAGACATTGTTAACATGTACACATGATAAAATATTCAGGCAATACTATCACAAAAAGTGCCTAACTCCACATAATTTAGTCAACCCCTGCAGGATACTTTAGCCTCCCCTGCAGCATACTTCCGGTAGTCCCGCACATGGGCAATTCTTTGTGCTCTGCCAAATGCATCATCTGCATTACCCCAGCTCCACCCATTAATATTTCATCGAGGCGTGCCAGTCAGATTCCTCCAGTTATTTTCTGGGCTTGGTTTGACAAGCACTGCATAGCAGACCAACCACCTCTTGAAAAGTAGAAAGCCCTTACTCTTTTCTTGAGGATTGCCTTGCTAGGTCACCAAATCACACTTTAACATCATCACACGTTTAAAGACCTTTGTAAGACAATTCCCCTCAAAATTCAGACAGATGCAAAACAATGGAGCAACCCAGAATAATGTGCCCAAAAGAGAAATAGGAATACCCCAGGTATTGCAGTAGAACTCTTTCACATAAAGGGCTGAGATGGCCTGTCTGGACAAGGGTGCAACAAATGTTCATGGACTGTGGATTAAAAGATTTCCAAAATCAAAAGAACTTGAAGATTTGTAGGCTGATGGTAAGTCTACACTAAGTCGTGGCCAACATGTGGCCTCTAATCACATAAAGGGCTGAGATGGCCTATGTTACATCAAAGGCAAAAAGCCACTCACAGTCTGTAAGCAGTGAACACAGTTACTTACATAATTCGGTGTTGGAGAAGTGCACGAGACCCCGCTTCCTGTACGGGGACATCGAGTGTCGGTTCCCTTGTACCCTTGAAATTTTCAGAGTTTATCAGTAGTTCATTATGCTACATGTAATGGTTTTTGCCTACAACCTCTTGTCAGAGAGTTGCGCGGACATTAACAAATACTGTCGTATGTATCAACTGTTTGTTTGCATTAGACATTTTTTCCTCAGCCCTTTGTTGAAATTGAACGATATTATGCATTTTGATGTGATAACTCGTCTACAACCTCCTGTGAGAGTGTTGCACGAGGTCAAGTTGTGTTAAAGGATGAATTTGTGACACTTTGCACTCCACCCTAAGATGGGTTACATGCGTTTTTCCAAAACTAAAACTTTCACTAGTGCCTCTAAAATATATATATGGTTCCAGGTAAGAATGAACCACCATGTCCCGTATATTTTTAGCCCTCTTGAACGAAGGACGGCTCTCCTCCCCGCTTTTAATTTGGAGGTACGTAATGTCACTGCGCCTCCCTCACATGACAAGTGCATATTCATTACATTTCCGGCAAGCCCACAACGGAGTCTTGTGTTTTTGATTTTATTTATTAGCTATCGCCAGGACTTAAGGACGCAGTGCTTTAGACCCCACGGGTCACCGAATTATGTAAGTAACTGTGTTCACTGCTTACAGACTGTGAGTGGCTGTTTGCCTTTGATGTAACACAGGCCATCTCAGCCCTTTATGTGATTAGAGGCCACATGTTGGCCACGACTTAGTGTAGACTTACCATCAGCCTACAAATCTTCAAGTTCTTTTGATTTTGGAAATCTTTTAATCCACAGTTCATGAACATTTGTTGCACCCTTGTCCAGACAACTTTATACGGCTAATGACCCCTGGGGGGTAACACTAAACTCACCATTCGGCTGAATGGGTGAAGTTTTAGTAAGTTTCAATCCTGTTCATAATTTTAATTTAATAACTAACGCTCAATGACAAATAACTACTCAACTGGTTGCATGTTTTCCTCTCCTCTGTAGTTCGCGAAATAAAATCGCGGAGACCGACTACGACTTTCAGCGTGGTTGACTCAATTTCCTCTGTCTAGAGCCTAATCAGGCCATGACTCCATGGTAATTATTATGTATGTTATACTGCCAAACTAGATGGATGTAATTAAATTTACTACTTAGAATTCTAATTCACTTTTCCCCCCCTTTTCTTGACTTTTCAGATAGGACTGCCCCATTTCACCTCCCTCTCGTATATGTCCTGATGAAGAGCCCGCCAAAGGACTTTACGTAGCCTACAGATAGGGGTCGAAACGTCGACGGCTTTCTCTTTGGACTTCCGGCACATGCCCTTAACCATTCTTAATCTTACTATGTGACCGCAGAATGTCATTTGTTAATAGTTTATTAATGGATGCCTTGATTTTTGACTTGTGTATCTGAACTGTTACAAAATTCTTTTGAATACTTGTACTTATCACATGATTTATTGACTGTGTCTATTCTTTTTGACTTTACACTCCTCTGGGCACTACCCCTTCCCCTCTTTCATTTCCTTTCCCTGTTCGGGGCTATTTATTGAATAAGCAGTAATCCAATTGTGATTACATCCTGGTCTTGCAAAATAAAATACAACACCTGTGAATCCATGGCTGTACAGGCAGGCTTACAACTGATCTGCCTAAATTTCCGGCACTTTTCTAGATCCAGCGCCAAGAAACCAACCGGTGAACGAGCACTTTACAAAACATCATTACCATAACATAACATACCAAGGTAAGTATTTTAAATGAATTCTTCTGATTACATTAGTTTGAAGTTGTATTAAAAACATAAGAGGGCAACACATTTATATTACATAGCAAACCCACTGTTAAGAACTGTTAAAATTGTTAGTGGATGCACCTTCAGTCATAAAAACCTTCTCACTAAGCCTTCTAGAAGCAGCAATACATCACAAACGCTCATTGCCAGGATTCTAGCAGAACAGCAGCTACACAATTTCTCAATTCACAAAAATAACAAAATAAAACTAAAAGAAAGATAAACCCAGAACAACTAATTTAAAGCTGGCAAAACACAACCTGAATAATTGCAAGGATGCCATGAAGGCAGCAGAAAAGCATTACAAATTTCAGAAGTCAATCAACTACCATCTCTTTGAGACATAATCTGCCTACTGTGATGCTACTTTTATGTTTTGCTTACAGATGTATTCACGCATGGCAACCTTCTTGGAATAGTTTTTATGATAAAGAAAAAAACATTCCAAAATGGCCACCCAAGCATCTGTAGGCATACAGATGCATCAGTGATCATATTGGATTTATCTTCACACACTTCCAACAAGCACTGGCAATGCTAATTGCTGAAAGCCTTATTATAGAAAGCAAGACCTGTTGGCTTTGTCAGTAAATTAAAAAAAAAAAAGTTTAATATGTTTATCGAAATAGAGGCAAAATATACAAAAGAGCAAGCATATCATTCCATGAGTACGTTATTGTAACATAAAGGTAGCAGTAATAAAAGATCATAGTCACAATCGTTAGGCATATCAATAATTTAACGTGATGGAAGGGTAATTTGAAGAAAGCTTATAAGGAAAATTAAAAGAGAGAAAAAAGGGAGAACAAAGAAATAAAGGAGAGAAGAGAAATATCATCCAACAGTATAATTATCATCCTATAACAATAGCACAACTTTATAACAATAGATTAGGTCGAGCAAAAACAAAGCAAATAAAGTGTATATTAAAAACAATATACTATGAAACTAAAGACTTTGGGGTCCATTAGGATGGCGGATGGACAAAGTCCGTCCGCCATCCTGTCGGAGGCCGGTACCTCCAGCCACAAGGGCGGAGGAACCATGCCCCCAATTAGGATGCACCCACCACAGTGGCGGGTGCATCCTGCATTTTTCCCATTGCGGCGGACGGTGCTTAAAGCAGCGGCCCCCGCAATGTGAAAAATGCTTGTTGTGCGTTTCACAGCACAACCTGACAGGCACTGTGCGGTTCCTGCCATGTTGTGCTGTGAAACACAGGGGGGTACCTATGGTACCCCCCATGTGCACCCCCACCCCCCTTCACTCTGGGTTTCGGGCCCCCAAAGCTGGAACCGTATGCCTCCTAATATGCCATCCTAATATGGCCATAAACCAGTTTTAGCACAAGTGCCCATGGAGAAATTGGAGATTCTGTTAATCCCTGCACGCATGGCAGGCACCTCAAGGTACCTGCCATATGGTGCAGGGATTCACAAGAGGGCATCATAGGTGCCCCCTCGGGCCCCAACTAGAGGCCGTGGGGGAATGGGGCCCTCTTAGGGACCCCAAAGTCACTTTCCAACAGGTTTTCCATGTCAGAAAGCCCAACATGGAAAGCCTGTTGTGGAAACCAAAATCTTAATCCCGATGGCCTAAACGCCATCCCCAGGAATTGGGGCCTCCGACTGATCGATGGGCTCCTTGAGCCCGTTTGAATCCAGCTGAAATGACCAGCCGGTTTCAATTCTGACCACCTACATTGTTATTAGGCGGTCGGAATTGAAAGCGGAGATGTCGGTCGGAGGCTTTCCGATTGACATCATAATTGGGCCCTGAGTATTTTATATATGATTGCTGCTTTAGAGGGAGTGATAACAGAGATTAGATGATCTATGAATCATTACCCTGAGTAGGAGAAGTTGTGATGGAACTAAGTGTATCTTGAAGAACAGTTTCTAATTGTTTAAATGTTTTAAGTCATGTAGAAAGTATGTTATATAGGAGGAAAAACTGACTCAAAAGGAAGTAAATTCTTATCATGTGTTCATTGAAAAATATGCAAAAGATCCTTATGTAACCAAGTCTGTCATATCAACATCTTCGTATTCCTTTTGGCCTATGTGTTATACTAGATGGGACTATGGATAAATTGTTCGAATGGGAATAAGATAGAGACTAAATATGGTTTAAGTAGAGAAAAAAAGTGAGATATAGCGTACGGTATCCAATACTTGGGAGTATGAGACATGTAAAGAATATATTTGGAAGAGAAAGGAGATATTGGAGCTGAATCGTAACGAGACCACAATTTAGAACTGGAGTCAGAGCAATCTTAGAAGCAACCTTGTATCTGCCTAATACCAAGCGCTTTTGGGGTGGAAAGAAAATCAGGAAAGTTCACTCCATCAGAAGTCTTGGGAAGTTTCAGTCTATCTAAAGATATGCAATAAATCAATCACTCAATCATTTGAAAAGAGCACTACTCACCCATGAGAGTCTCAAGGTGCTGGGAGGGTGCTGCTGCTGCTCGAAGATCCAGGTCTTGAGGAGTCTTCTGAAGGTCAGTATGTCTTGGGTCTGCTGTAGGTGGGTGGGGAGTGTGTTCCAGGTCTTGGCGGCGAGGTGGGAGAAAGATCTGCCTCCGGAAGTTGCTCTTTGGATGCGGGGGACTGCGGCGAGGACGAGGCCAGTGGACAGAGCTGACTGGTGGGGGTGTAGAAGCTGAGTCGCCTGTTGAGCTATGCTGGCCTGGTGTGGAGTTCTTTGTGTGCATGGGTGAGGAGCTTGAAGGTTATCCTCTTGTTGACGGGGAGCAAGTGCAGGTCTCTCAGGTGGGGTGTGATGTGGCTGTGGCGGGGGATGTCGAGGATCTGAAGTGCAGAGGCATTCTGAATGCGTTGCAGCTGCCTCATGAATTTGGCCTAAGCTCCTGCATAGAGTGCGTTGGAGCTGTTCCCAGTGCGGTCGGCCACCAGGAGTCGTCCCAGGCTGAGGGGGTGGATTCGAGGGTGAGGACCTCCGTCTTGTCCAAGTTCAGCTTTAGTCGGTTGTTCCTCATCATTCGGCGACGGCCTTCATTACTTCATGAAGGTTGGTTTTGGCGGTTTGGGGGTCTTTGGTGAGGGAGAGGATCAGCTGGGTGTCATCGGTGTAGAAGATGATGTGGAGGTTGTGCTGTGGGGCGACGTGGGAGAGGGGTGCCATGTAGATGTTGAACAGAGTTGGGATGAGGGATGAACCCTGGGGAACGCCGCAAATGATCTCAGTGGCATGGGAGCGGAAGTGAGGAGGCGGACGCTCTGTGTTCTGCCGGAGAGGAAGGATGTGTTCCAGTCCAGGGCCTTCTCTTGGATTCCGGCGTTGTGGAGGCGTGTGCGTAGTGTGTGGTGGCAGACCATGTTGAAGGCAGCTCACAGGTCCAGGTGGATGAGGGCCGCTGTATCTCTGTTGTCTAGCAGGGTCCAGATGTCATCGGTGGTGGCGATAAGGCCGGTTTTGGTGCTGTGGTTGCTGCGGAACCCGGACTGGGACGGGTCCAGGATGCTGTTCTCCTCGAGGTAGCGGGTCAGTTGTTTGTTGACGGTTTTCTTGATAACCTTTCCTGGGAACGGGAGCAGGGAGATGGGCTGGTAGTTCTTGAGGTACCTGGGGTCTGCCTTGGGTTTCTTGAGTACGGCGTTGATCTTGGCATGCTTCCAGCTTTCTGGGAAGTTTGCTGTCTTGAAGGAGATGTTGATTACTTTCCGGAGATGGGGTGCGATGGCTGTGCTGGCTTTGTTGAAGATGTGGTGTGGGCATGGGTCTGAGGGTGATCCTGAGTGGATGGTGTTCACGATCTTGCTGGTTTCGTCATCGTTGATGTTGGTCCAGGAGAGCAGGCGGGTGGTGGTCAGGGGGGGCGGAGGTCTCAGTGGTTGTCTGGCAGTCGTGACGTTGAAGCTGTTGTGGATGTCTGCGATCTTGCGGTGGAAGAAGGTGGCCAGCGAGTCGCACAGGTTTTGCGAAGGAGGGATGTCGTTGGTGTTGGAGCTGGGGTTGGAGAGTTCCTTTATGATGTTGAAAAGCTCTTTGCTGTTGTGTGTTTTGTTGTCTAGGTGATCTTTGAATGAGGTCCTTTTTGGCAGATCTGATGAGGTGATGATGTTTGTGGGTGGCATTCTTGTGGGCTTGTGGGCTGTGCAGCTGTCCGGTGTTCGTTCGCGGAGCCAGTTCTTCTCCAGTTTTTGGAATGTTTGCTTGGAGGCCTGGAGGTCTTCGGGTAACCAGCTGGCTTTCTTGCTGGTGTGACTGCTGGAGGGTTTCTTGAGCGGGAGAGGGTGTTGACGCAGTCGTGGATCCACTGCCTGAGGTTGCGGACGGCGGTGTCGGCGTCAGTGGGGTGGGAGGGTGGACTCTGGGCGAGGGTGGTGGTTAGCTGATCTTCGGTGTCTTCGCTTCAGCAGCGGCGGGGCATCTGTTGGGTGTGGTGGTGCGTGGTGGACTTCCTGAAGGTGACGTGGATGCAGCGATGGTCCGTCCAGTGGAGTTCCGTGTAGTGGTTGAGAGAGACGCAGGGGCTTGCGGAGAAGATGGGGTCGAGGGTGTGGCCAGCGGCATGGGTGGGTGTTGTGACGCGTTGTCTGAGGTTTGCAAGGTTGTCGATTAGGGTGGTAGAGTTGGTGTTGTTGTTGTTCTGGAAGTTCAGGTCCCCGAGGAGGATGTAGTCCATGGATGCGATGGTGTGTGTGCTGATGAAGTCGGTGATGGAGTCGCTGAACTGTGGGCGGGGTCCGGGTGGTCGGTAGGCGAGGGTTCCTCTGAGGGTGGTGTTGGGGTTGGTGTGGATCTGGAAGTGCAGGTGTTCGGCTGTGTTGAGGGTGTCGTCGGAGTTGGTAGAGACCTTGAGGGTGTACTTGTGGACAATGGCGATTCCTCCTCCAACTCCATTGGTGCGGTTTCTGCGGGTGATCTTGTAACCATCCGGTGATGTCAGGTGCTGTGGTGGGTTTCAGCCAGGTCTCCATCAGTAATAAGTGTGGGCGAAATTTGCGAATTCGCGGTACGCAATAGCGGTCCGCAAAATCTGCGAATTTGTGCGAAGTTGCGGATTTTTTTATTTTTGCGTGTTTGCGGGGCGCTTTGCGTGTTCGCGGTCGAACATGGGCGTGGCCATCTTGTTTTCAGTGTTCGCGTTGCATATTTCCATTTCCGGGTGCTAGTTGCATGCTCGCTTTGGGCATTTCCTACGTGCGGGGTGCAATTACATCATCCTGTCCCTTTTTGCGTGCTCGCGGGGGAAATATCGTGCGAACCTACCCACGCGGTCCTCAATGTGCGCGTCCATCTTATTTTTCATTCATTGCTATGGTTCTGGGCATGCTTTTTCTATCCTGCTTCAATCTTTGCAATCCTTTGTTTGTTTTGATCTTTTTTACTCATTATCTATCCCTGCCTTTTTCTACATCTATATTTTGTGTTTTTTTCTACTTTTGGCTACTTTAAACTACTTTTTTGAACTCTTTTCTTTTATTTACTTTTACCCTATTCTCTTTCCTATTTATTTCCATTCCTGTCCAGGACCATGGCAAAGGGAGCCGGGATGAACAAGGGGAAGGGTCCCGCACCCCGTACCCGGCTCCCTTGCAGGCGATTAAGGGGGGAGGATATCTTGGCCCGGGAGATTTTCAGCATGGTGGAGGTGGCCACACTCATCTTTTATGTTCAGCGCCACCTCCCGAAGACTGTCGCAGCAGGCGGCAGGCCCGGTGTAGGGTATGGCCTCTGGGAGCATCGCCAGCTCTGGGATAAGGTGTGCCGGGCCATGTTTAGGGAGTTTGGGGTCAGGCACACCTACCATCAGGCGACGCACCGGTGGGCTGACCTCCTTGACCGGGAGCAGGACCTGCTTGACCTGCTAGGAATGGAGGTCTCTGGGCTTGGTGAGTAGCTATTTAATAACTACTTTGTTTTCTTCTGCTCTGTGTTATTATATTGCTAATATATGTTTTTCCCGAAGAGCAAGAATGCTGCAGATTCTATTACATTGCAGGTAAATTAATGTTTAACTTTATAGCTTCTGTGATTGCAGGTGCTCACCGGCTCAGTGGCGTTGCTACTATGCTTACTTGTTTGCCACTTTGTGCTCATTTGGCCTGATTATGTATGAGTGTAGTACTTTACAGAACTGCGCAATGCTAGAGAGACTAGAGACTCACATCTAGTCCTTCCTTTGTACTCCTGCTGCCACTAAGAAGAAGACATAGTGGTGGATTGATAGGTTGAGTATATTATGACTTGGTAGTAGGACTTGTTTTAGTGGTCTGCAATAATGATGACGGACTGTGTCTGTCACGTTGCATGCTGCTGAGTGCTGGCAGTCGTAGTAGAACCTTTTTGTTGTTGGTTTAGCTAGAGATTTACATAACTTTCCAAGTAGACGGTCTGGGAATCCAGCAATACTGTACTATCCTCCTAGTTGACCAGATCAGATTGGTCAATGCATGTAGTGCAATTGTTGGTAATTTGTTTCCCCGAGATAATTTTACATTGTGGTCAAAGAAATCAAATATTTCAAAAAAACAATCATCCAGGTTTGTGTTTATTTCATGATCATCAGCAACTCCCAGGGGCAAGAGGATGACAGCGACGCCGGCGGACAAGGTGGGCAGGATCGGTTCTCAGCAGTCTCTTCTGCTGGCCCCAGTAAGTTGGTCTACTTCCCTAACTTTTACAACAACTATTCATTCCAAAGTGTTTCCTAATTCTATTTTTTACAAAATAGTCTTTGATCTTCTTGTAGACCATTTCTACATTCTTATCCTGCCCCTACTTTCACTCTCTGTGCTATTACTATTTACTATTATTATGATTCAGTCTGTGTAGGTAGCTAAGCTTGCCCAGTCGGCAAACAGTGTTAAACAAAACTCTGATCCAGCAATAGCTCTAGGCACCGAGTGCAGTCCTCTGAGTTGTCCTTGCTGTCTATTCCAGTCTTCTTAATTGCTTTGACGATTTCCAACAAAAAAATGTCAATGTGTCCGCCAAGAATAGGCTAGTAGTTGGCTTTTTTGATTTGATAGGAGCACATACCATACCGCTAGTGTTTCAGGGACTATTCTGCACATACAGAAGTATGGACAAGAGAAATAGGACATTATTGATGATAGGTGCAGTTCGACTTTCCACATACCTCAGTCAGAACAGAAGTTGAACCCCCCAATCCCCTGACCGACTATCTAGTGTGTCTGACCAATGATTATACGACCCAGAAGAACAGAAGAAGACTACCGCCGAGTCCCGACCTATCGGAGTCACGGAAGCATGCCTGCACAGTGCAGTAGTGCAAACCCTTCCTCTCACTCACTCGTGAACAAAAACCACAGTGTTTTATAATTTTAAAGTTTTATTTTCAAATAAGAAATAAAAAAACAATTTATTTATTTTTAATAGCGCAGTATTCCGAGCGAGCAGTGATGATAGATGACGTTAAAGTTTAAACACCCTTCCCTAGAATCAATATACTTCAACTTAACACATCTAGTTATTAGAATAACTGTGCGGGAGCCCTCACCTTGTTTGAACTTCAAGTACTGGTGGTGATGAGGACAGGAGTAGGTGGTGAATTGAAAAGCTCTTGTTGGCAGAAGGCCAATGGAATCTTCTGTCTGTAATTAGAAAAATGGTGCACGTTAAAAAGCAAGCATTCATCAGTTGTGCCAAAAAGTGTAGCATGTAATGGCTAAGCATATAAAAGGTTAACACCCTGCCCAAAACCGTCACTTTTTTTTACTCCCAATAATTAAAAATTGGTTATGTATTAACATTTTCTTCCATTACGAGACGAAATAGGGGGTGGTCTATGGCATCTAACAATATGACATGTTTTTTCTAGGTGTCATCACAACATCGGATGCGGCACCTCCCACCACCAGTGCCGGGGCCAGCAGCGCGGAGGTGTCCACTACTCCAGGGGGTGATGCGGTGGTGCCACAAGTGCCACCAGGAGGAGCTGTGAGGGATGGCTCAGCAGCGGAGGAGTGTATGATGTAATGTACAGTAGGCAGTACACTAGTACAAGTACACTGTACTGTTAAGAACGGTTACTAATTTAGAACTACTGGCCCGATTCACAGAACCAACTTAAGACAAAATCCTAACCTTACTACTTTTGGTATTCACAGAAGTTAGGTTTTTGTCTTAAGTTTGTCTTAAGACAGACTTAAGACAGACTTAAGTTAGGATTTTTTCTTAAGTCTGTCTTAAGTCTGTCTTAAGTCTGTCTTAAGACAAACTTAAGACAAAATCCTAACTTCTGTGAATACCAAAAGTAGTAAGTTTAGGATTTTATCTTAAGTTAGTTCTGTGAATCTGGCCCTACATTTTTGCCAATCACAGAGAAGACAGTCACCCGTGACTTAGCAATAGCATTAGTGGTGGAAGTTCTCGAGTAAATAATGGCCCCCTCTATTTGACTTCAACTCAGCTGGGGGAAACTTTTATCGTTAAGCCAAGTCATATCAGATGAACTTGACGGATGTGATGAACGAAAAGGGAAAGAAGGATGAAAGGAAGGACGAGCGAGTCGTAACATTTATGACTGTAAAGAATGATAAGTGTTTTTGAATGCAGGCAGAGGTGGCTGATATGAAGGAATCAGATGCTTGGCTGCTTCAAGCAAGGATGGTTGGAGGAGAAAGAAAAGATGACTGCCTGTGTGGGTGAATCAGAAAATGCATGTGTGGTGTGCATTGCAATATATCATTTGGGTGAAACTCAAATGCAAGTCAAGACGGTGGTTTACCAAAGGGTGTTAATTGGTTGTTGAGAAAAAGTAAAGTTGGTACAGTTGAGACATTAAGAAGAATGATAGACGTTTACTTTGGAAGCCTGGATGGTATCTTCCTCCACATAGATAGCATAGGTGTATGTAGAGCAGACACTCAGTGGATGAAGAGTGTTACTTTGAACAGCATGTCCGTGCCAGAGTAGCAAAGCAGAGGAAGTCCAAATACTAGAAGTTGTGATTATTCAGAAATACTCCCTTGACTAACAGTACAGTAGTTTACTTTGCAAGCACAGCATATATTGTGTATGTATTGTATAGTTGACATTATATCAAGTCATGGGTGGACTATCACTGTTTTTCACTCAATCTATCAAAACAAAGCGCCTAAAGTCATCCATCATATAAGCAAAGATCATGTGATCGGCAGGATATATAATCAGAAATGAATAATCTTCATTTTCCTTTAGTGCGAAATATAAATTACATTGAGCAGTAGCCCTTGATGTAACCGAGTATGGCCAGTGCCACCCCAATAGAAAAGTAAGAGCTTCCCTATCCCCACCTGCATGTACTGCTTAAAGTAATGCGAGTCTGCGTCATCATGGCTTGTGTCTGTTTTTCTTGGGTGCAAGCTGAGTGAGCTGGCATCATGCCGGCTACCACAAGTTTACTTACAAGTAATTTATTTCGCTAAACAAGAGAAAAAAAGAAGAAGACTGGTGTACTCTCTGACTCTCTGACTATGTAGTGACTAGTGAGTCCATAGTGCTGCTAGTAGAATTCCTGTAACGCCCACTAATGTTACAGGCCTACAAAGACGGCGGAAAGATACATTCCAAAATGTTATACTGTGCTTGCAAGTTGCTAGTGTTACTGTGAGACAACTTTCTGTTGAATTATTTTGTGTTAATGTTAAAGAGTATTGGTTACAGTATTTTTCTTTCTTTCTTCATATAGATGCTCCACAAAAGCTCACCAGGAAGGAGATGGCTGTCCGGGCCAGTGCACAGAAGCTGGAGGCCATTTGTGCTGAATATCGGCAGCTGTGGGCTCGGGAGCAGGAGGAGGCGGCAACAACTGCATCCTCCTCCAGTGCCCCCGGGTCCTCCAGCCAGCAGCCTCCAGTACAGCACCGTGGTCCGAAAGCCTCCCGCTGCCGCAGCTGCGCAGCAAGTAAAACACCAGCTGCCCTCCCCAGAGCCTGGATGGGATGTCAGTGCCGCCTCCACAGGAGAGTGGACTCCCTGGAGCGTGTGGTAGAAAAGCTCAAACGCCAGCTCCTGGACCTCCGCAGAGAGATGCAGGACCACCTGTCCACAGGACACCGACGGAAGAAGTGACTGTCCCTTGCCCCTTTTTTAAAGACTGTTGGGGGGGATGGGAATTGGGCGTTGGGGATTCAAAGGGAGTTTTGAAGGACATTTGTACATTTGTTGGGGTTAGGGAGGGGGATGAGTTGGGTCTTTTCTGAATAGTTTATTTTTGTTAGGGAAATTATATTTATTTATTTTGCATACTTAAACATAGGATACGCGTTCATATTATTTTGTGTGGTGGTGGGCGGGGGTTACTGTACATTTAGTTTCCTCAAAATTACCAGTATGAATTATCTAAACGTCCAAAAATATACAAAAGTGCCACTAACAGAGTTAGTGAATTCAATTGCCCCACTAGTACTTTACTAGTACTACTGTCAGTCTCTCCTCTCCTCCGAGTCCTAGCCCATTATTCTACCTCCCCAAAATGCTTATCTTACCTGTGATTCATGTTTGAGAATAGGGCTAGGCACAGGGCTGGCTACATGGTAAATGGCGATTAAGTTTGGGTATGGAATCCTGGACGGATGAAATGTCATTGTTATGCTGGTAGTAGTAGTGGTACACACTGACAGTAGCAGCATATGAAAAAAAAGGAAATGAAACATTTATTGGCCTGAGCGTAGCATTAGAACAGTACAATGGATAGTACGGTAGAGAACAGTGCCATAATTTGTAGCCTAAGCAGTGCTAAAGTATTCAAAACATAAGTACTAGTTGCGTGGAGTATGGCTACTATAAGAAATAGTATTGAAGGCGAAGGACACAGCAGCGTAAGCATTAAGCATTAAATTCGTCACGTGCAGGAGGAGGATGTTGTTGATGATCAATCCACGATGGCGCACGTGAAATTCTGATTTGAATGATTTTTCTGTTGCTTTTACCTTATCCTCCCCAGCAAGTGTGTGGAATTATTGTTGTCATTTAGTCACACCTCAATGAAAACCACACAGCCGGGGGGAAGAGGGTTAGGGTTTGAAAATTGGATGGGAATAGGGTTTTTTGGGACCGTTTTATGGAGAGAGGAAAAAAACACAGCATGGACAAACAACAAATGAAGATAAACAAATCTTTGGATACGAAGATATCTATAAATCTTTTAAGGAACATAAAGGAAGTGCATGCACTACTGCATGCATGAAGTTGTTTACTAAATGGATGGTTAGGTTACTGGAAAACTAAGTAGTATTTTCTACAACTTACTAACTATGAAGAAACAATGTGACAGTACAGGGCTGCAGTAATTCCGCAATTTCACTTGCCTATCTGCCCTCAGAGAGAATAAACACTTAGGACATTAAATTAGTTTTAAAAATAGCAAAGAAAAACGTATACAATGGCTGGAGGGATGAATTTGAAGCAGAGAGCAAACAAATGCACAGAGTCACACTCATAGAAGTTCACAACAATAACATTATTTAAAAGATAAGGAGAAGTGAAGAGGATACTGTAACTGTATGTTGTAGTTGTCCTGTTGAATTTGGGAAGTTGCATGCATCCAGCCATTCCTCTTATTCGCGGTACTCCTCCATTCCATCTGATGCTCCGTCAATCAATCTTGGTGACCAGACACACTGTCCGCTGCCTGCCTGGCGGATGCGGAATTTCGGATCGCTAATAGTAAGCCTGAGTTAATCATTTTTCCCATCGCACAGGGTAAAAGCCGGCCTGTAATAGTTGATGGAAAAACAGGAAGTGATATTAAAACACCACGGAGAAAAAAATATAAGGTACGCTGTGTAGTGCAAAAATAACACTTTCAGTTTCAGAGGCGACAGTATGACATACAAGCATCATTTCTAAAGTGCGTACTCTGAGTCTCCTTTTCAAGGATAGTAATTAGCACAGAGCAGGCCAGGGCCATGCAGACGGTCAAGGCAGGCACCACTGAGTGAAGCAACCTGATGTAGCATACCTCTTTAACACAGACAGACAAGAAGATGGCGGCCGGCTAGAACGCTAGGTCGGGAGCTCCGGAATGACTGCCCAGTAAGACGAGAAAAAAAGCGGAGAAGTGCTGCCAAATTATGCTCTCCCTGCTGAATATTTACTAGTAAGGCTTCCGTTTACTTTTACGTTTACTTTTAACCTTCTGAAAAAACGTCAATAAGAGTCCACAGCCCAACAAAATGAGGAACACTCGGTAAAAGCAGTTGGCAATTCTGTCCTGATAGAAGTAAAAAAAAAGGTACTAACCATCGAGAGCTTTCTTCCTCCGGCAACATGCCACGTCACTTGTCAGACATTAGCCGGGGGAGAGGAGGAGGAGGGGTTCGCATGCCGGCACCTGCTCAGACGAGCTCGCCCCCTGCAGCACTATCGGATCGGTGCGCAGATCGCCGGGGAGGTGGGGAGTGGTGACGCTGCCATACGCAGGTCTGTGGAGTGCAGCGCGGGAGGCTCGCGGAGCTTGCCGGAGGGCTGCAGGCAGAGTCTCCTTTCTGTTCAGAGGGAGCGAAGTCGGCGAGGGAGGTGTCAGGCGCCTATCCGAAACCAAAGACAGCACAAGAGGACAGATAAAACCACAACCAAAGGGAGAGATCGGACTGCAGGCAAGTGACCCTGTATAATGGTTTAAAATCAAAGGGGTGGCAAGCAGATCAGAAGAGGTTGCCATTGAAAACGCTGTGTTGAATGTTAGAAATATGGAATCCTTAGGGGACCAAGTGAGGGAAATATCTAACTGAGTGCCTGCACAAGGTGGGAGAGAGGGTGGGAGAGGCACAAATACTCAAAATACACATAATACACCTACTCAGGACGTAAGGCAAGCGGAGGAAACCCCCAGTGTGCAACAGAAACAGCAGCGGGTGAGCAATCTAGACAACTCTAGAGATACAAGGAGACTTGGGGTGGTAAGGTCCTAAAGGGGGGAGGTAAGAACACAGATAATTCAGACAACTCAGATCTAGAGCAAGTACACAAACCGAGAGTGGAAGTTGAGGTGGACAGCACAGAAGCAAGCACAGAGGCTAGCAGTGGTATAACAGAGGAGCGTAGAGGGGCAGCATACCGGCGCCTGTGGAGGAGGTACTCACAGAGGTGACAAGAGTCAGTGCAATTCAGGAGAAAGGCATATCTAGTTACTGCTTGAGAAACAGGCAAATCCTCAAATATACAACTCCAACTGTATCTAAACAAGCTGTTGCCCCCGTAGCACCAAAAGAAAGTCTAAGAAAATTCTCAAGTCAGACCCCAAAAACTTCTACACTAAGAGGAAAACCCCTAAAGAGACAGGAAAGATCGGAAGTTCTCTAGATCCGCCTCTTCGAGTCACTCCTCTCAGATCCTTCTTCAAAGTCCAGGTCCAGGACCAGAGCCAAGCACTTCCCACCAAAGGGGTCCAAGAGGTTAATCTATCAGAAAGAATCGCTCCTACCTTGCTCCCCAAACCCTGCCCACTTATGGCTGGGTCCTTAAATATGAACCCAATACCAGGTATGTTGGCCCTACAAAACCATATACCTTCTCCCTCTATAACAGAAGGGAGAAGTGGGGATCCCACACAAGAAAAGTTGACGACTACCACAACACAAGGGCAGGCAGACCTAACAACTGACGGGTTGGAAGGCCCAGATACCATACACCCTTACTTACCAGTAGATTAACCGAGTCAACTGCATAAAGAAGACTGCTCAGGGGGAAAGCAATCTCAAACCCGAGTCCCAGAACTAACCTCAACAGAATTGATTTAGGAGAAAATGTTAGAGGAAATGAGGGCAAAATTTGCTGTGTCGGAAACAAATCAGAGTCAAATCCGGGAAGTATGTGAAGCACTAGACAATAAGATGATTGCCCTAAGTGATCGGGTCACCGTTGTAGAGTCAGTACTGGATGGTCTCTCAAAAAATGTAGAAAGAAATGAAAAAGATATAAGGGTTCTCAAAAAAAGTGGCAGAAGTTCCAATGAAAAACTGGAATCTTTAGAAAACCAGACTAGAAAAAACAATTTGAGAATACTGAATATCCCAGAAGGGAAAGAGGGGAGTGACGTAAAGAAGTTTATAGTACAGTTACTAGAGGAACACTTTCCATGGACAAGGGAGATAGGATTAGATGAAGACATTCAAAGAGTACACCGAGACCCCTTCGGTAGGAATAAAGAAAAAAAGAACCACGGAAAATCTTGATAAAATTCAAAACCTATACCATTAGAGAGAATCTTGAGTGAGGCGTTAAAAAGCAGCCCACATAGTAAAGATGATTGGACATTTAGGATCCGGTCTGATATTTCCAAAGCCACTCAAGATAGGCAATGGGAATTAGGTCAATACATGCAGGAGTTGAAATGTCTAGGGGCCACGGTACAAATGAAGTTCCCTGCCACACTTCGAATTATGTGGCAAAATAAAATGCATAATATAAGGGAGCCTGCTGAAGTGGCCCATTTCCTGGAACAGATGAAGGATCAAGTGAGAATGCAGTAGGGGCCGGAGTTTGGGTCCAGCTCTAGGTCTGGTAGCTGATCTCTAATCCCTGTAGGAGAAAGGAGAGTCAATAGTACTATAGGAAAACAAGGAGGTCAAGAAAATAGTAACTAGCTCAAAGGGAGATCACACTCCAGTTTGTTCTTAATGGAAATGAAAAAGGGAGCACCTTGTATAAAAAGTGGGCAGTCACAGAGCTCAAAAGGGGATAATAATGCAGCCCAGGAGGAAAAGAAGGGAAGCTTCCCCAGGGAGGTTGTTTATATATCACAAACATTTTAAAAATATAAAAATATGAACAAGGGTGGGGAGCAAATTAGGGAAAAAATGGAAAAAAAACCTCAAAAGGCAAAAAAGGAGTTATCAGAGCTTGCGAAGTATAGGTCTAGGGAGGACATAGAAAACTGTCTTGTGAGAGAAAGAGGATATGATGGGGAAAAATGTTAACATACTATCTTGGAATGTGAATGGCCTAAGGCTCCCAAGTAGAAGGCGAAGAATTCTTGAATATCTGAGGGTGGCAGACTGCAAGATCATATCTCTACAAGAAACGCACTTGTTGAAGAGGGAATGGGAGGATATCATAAAAAAATTGAATTGGATGGATTGCTATGTATGTACAGATCAGGAATGTGTGATAAAGTGAATAGTGATAATCTTTAAGAAATCCATAAAAGTAAAAATTGAAAAGACTGAACTTGATAAAAAGGGCAGATGGGCAATCACCAGGGTAAGAATTTACAACACACCTTATACTATAGCGGGTTATTATGGACCTAATTCTGATGACCCCTCTCCCCTACAGAGCTTGTATACTCACCTCTTATCGTGTGCATCACCGGTGATCTTGGGAGGGGAATTTAATCTGATTCCAGACCCTAAGGTAGACCGTCAACCTCCCTTGAAACAGGTCAATCTTCCCAAAATGCGGGAGTGGTTGGGGATTTATAAAAGAGATCTGGGTTTGACGGATATTTGGAAGGAGAAGGGGGGAAAAAACACCCTTTTACCTTCAAAAATAAAAGATTGGGAATAAAATCTCGAATCGATTTTTTGTTAACAGATAAAACACTGGCAGATACAATATTCATGAACACTTGCCTGCCATACTGTCGGACCACTCAGCCGTGCTACTAAAGTCCCAATTGGGTAGTCAGCAGCTGGAAGTAAGATGGACAGTGGACCGCACCATCTTTAGTGATCCCCAAAACATAGAGAAAGTCAAACTAGCAACAACAGAGTACTTTGAGAATAATAAGGAGGATGTATCCCCGCAGATCACATGGGATGCATATAAGAGGGAGATACTCAGTTTGTCTGCATACAAAACAAAAAAATCAAAACAAGAGATAGGTAGGTTGGAAACTAGCATCACAAATCTAGAGCTATTAATAGAGGAAGAGGCAGATCTTGAAACAAAAAGAAAATTGGGAGAGGATAAGTGGAGGCACGAAGAACAGTTAACAGGAGAATTATAGAGTAGACTCGGAGAGAGATGGGAGGCAAGCAAGTTGGCGCACTACGAGTATGAGGAGGGGTGCAGCAAGCTGCTTGCATGGAAAATAAAGACGGATGCTAGTAGAAATAAGATACACAATATCTTAACGCAGGATGGTTCAGATATTAGCTCAGAAGAAGTAGTAATAAGGAGAGAATTTGTAGACTTTTTTCCCTGCTATATACCGAAGATATTGCCCCTCTAAGTGAGGAGTTAAATAAGTACCTTGAAAATCTGGAATTACCAGTGTTATCAGATCTGGAACAAGAAGAATTGAATGCCCCAATTATGAAGGAGGAGGTGGAAGAGGTACTGAAAGGCCTGAAGAGGGGCAAAGCAGCAGGGCTGGATGATCTTCCAAATGAACTCTACATTAAACTCAGCGAGGTTCTATCCTCCCCACTCACAAATTTGCTAAACAAAATCTATCTAGAGAAGGAGAGACTCGTGGAATGACGCCACAATAGGTATTTTGCTTAAGCCGATAAAAATCCTGCTAAATGCGAATCTTATCGTCCTATAAGCTTACTTAATTGTGATTATAAGATCTTTGCACACATTTTAGCAAAAAGGCTCGGTAAAATTGCATGTAAACTGATTAAAGAAGATCAGAAAGGGTTTATAGGAGGCAGACAACTGCAGGATCTTACTCATGAGCTCACTGGGTCAATAGATATAGCGATAAGCGAGAAAATCCCCTTAACAATATTAATGCTGGACGCAGCTAAAGCGTTTGACAGAGTGAACTGGGTGTTCCTAAACACAACACTTGAAAAGTATAAACTTGGTGAAACTTTTCAGGAAGCTGTTAAAGAATTGTACCGATCTCCAAACGCTAAGATCCTAATAAATGGTAGTCTAACGGAGAGTATAGATATAAATAGAGGGACTAGACAGGGATGCCCCCTTTCGCCACTACTGTTTAATCTATACATTTAGCCATTGGCGCATAGGCTCAGATCTAATCCAGAAATAACCCCGTTCAAATATAACGGATGGGAAAAGAAAATAGCTTTGTATGCAGACGACCTGATGATTTTCACGGATAATTATGTAGGATCAATTGAAGCTATTGAGGAAACTCTAAATGACTTTGGAAGGATATCCGGCTATCAAACCAATCAATCAAAAACAGAGATTTTGAGCTGGAACAAGTAGATTGCACTTATACTAGGGAGAAAATTAGATATCTAGGGATTGAGTTGACTAAAAGCCTAGATAAAATAACCAAGATAAACCTAGACAGGATCCTAGCGGAAGTAAGAAAGTTGCTTCCTATACATTTGAGAAAAGGGGGTGGTGATGGACAGAGTATCTGAATTAAGCACAACACTCCTACCCAGTCCAAAGATCAGGGCTTGATCCATCACCTTTTTTTTACCTCACTGCACTATCCCAGCTCAGAACCTGGCTACATACAAATTAGTCTGTTCATCACCACCCCCTTTTGAATCCTATACATTTGGTCACCCAAAGTACTTCAAAAAAATAAAACTGAAGATGTTAAAATCAGCAGCCAGACTATGGTATCAGATCAGGAGTACTCTTAATTTCCCGTACTATAGTGAGTTTGCGCCTATATGGGACTCCCAGGAACTCCAGAGTGTCTTAAAGATAGTTTGGCAAAACCACTTAAAACATCAGGTTTTCAGGTCTGGGGCCAATTAATAGCTAAGAATACTCTAACAGACTGGGAGATCCTCTGTGCAAGTACAAATATATCCCTTTCGAAATTCAAGTACTATCAACTCTCTGGTTGGGCAAGAACGCTGAATGAGAAGTGCAGCGGAAATAAATCCCTAGAGGCATCGATGATAACAACTTCCCTAAAGAGAAAAGAAATTGCAGTAATATTATTGGGCAATGATTGAAGCCAGGGAGGAGGACCTGCTGATCCCGGAAAATACCTGGGGGAAGGATCTTCCATCGCTGGACCTCCAAAACCTGTGGCAAGTATCCATGAGCAAATGTTGGTCCATTGTGAAATCTGCTACCCTAAGGAGAAATCACCTCTTTACCTCCCACAGAGCCTACTGGACGCCGAAGCGTCTTTCCAAATTCAGTGGCACTAATACGAAATCCTGTCCCAAATGTGGTTTACTAAGGGCTGACGATATGCACATGTTCTGGCAGTGTCCCCAGCTTGACGGCTTCTGGGAGGAAGTGAGTAAAATCTTAGAAGCAGTACTGAGAAGACCACTCATAGTAAGTATGGATCTTGTAGTGTGGCTCACTGGTTAGAGGCGGCAGACCCGAGAGCAGAGAACGGCCCGGGACCAGGGTTCAATTCCCAGCGCGGCAGGTTTCCGGACCAGGGTCAGCGGACTCGATAATTCTCTCGCCTCGGTGCCCACTCGGATCAGCGATCACACTCGGCAACTCAGGGCATTAGCTTGCCTCATCTTCACTAACGGCCCCACCAGACCGCCGGGGATGCCTGGTCTCACCCTGGAGATACCCATTAAGGGACCATCTCTCAGGGAAGCCAGGAAGGGTTTCGCAGCGGTCGAAGCGCCTTGGGACCCTCCGGGTAAGTAGTGCGCTATATAAATGCCTATACATTTACATTTACATTTACATTTGTTATTTTTGGGGTCAGCCATCAAGATGGGGTAACAGCCTTAACAAGAAAAGAAGAAAATTTGCTGTTAATGTTGATCCTGCTGGCACAAAGGGAAATTTGTATTAAGTGGATAAGAACAGTCCCCCCCACACATTTAGAATGGGTGGCCTCCGTGAACAGAGTAAATAAGTGGGATAGGAAAGGGAAACCTAGCAGGAAATACAACTACTGGGAGGTTTGGGAAGATTCGCAATTTGTTAACTAATTGGTAGACTTATAATATTGGCATGCTGAGCCCTATTCATTTCCAATGATTAAGCAATGGCAATACTTCTACAGGCATGATGCTTGTGTGAGTGGTCAGGACGGCCAGCTCCCCTACTTCGAAGGAAAAGTATTGAAAGTGTCATGGACGTAAAGGGACCCGTCTTGGCAGAGAAACATAACGAGTTCCCCCGACTCCAGATGTGGTGATGGACTAGAAAGTAAAGTTGCGGGTCCCTGATAACTCCAAATACACTCTATTGCAGAATGAGGAATAACAAAAAAAAACACAGACAGACAAAGCATATCTAATTGTATGCAGCAAGCCACATAGCCACAATTTTACATGAACTGCTGTCTGAACTCTGGCATAACAACACTACACTGGCTCAACCACTCCATACCACGACTAGACAGACATGAAGATCTGCTGTAGTCGTTGTTGTTGACTTGTTTACCTGTTTGCCACTCACAAATTGGCCATAGCTCTTCCGTGAACCGACGATGATGATCCATCCATCCCAGTGAGTGACTGTAAAGAAAAAAGATATATCATTTAACTTTGATCATCAACACTCATCATCATCATGGTATATTGGAAAAACTGTGAGTCCAAGGACATTTTGCATATTGGAAAATGCAGCATAGTGGCCCCTGCAGTTGAAGTACAATTTGAATTAAGCAAGGTAAAAAAAAGCAGAGTAGACTTGAGTTACATTTAGTGTGTAAAAAGATTAAATAATAACATAAGGCACAACAAACAAACAGCAATTGCTTTCATCAGAGCCAGACAGCCATTGCTGTCCACTGCATGCCATCTTCTCATTATTCAATACCTGTTCCACTTTTTGTCTGCATCTTGTTCTGAAAGTGAAGGCCCACAGGGCAGCCTCCCCTGTCAATTTCAGAAGTAACTGTCAGCAATCAGCATGTAGTCAGTAATTCCAGTCCTACTTAAGGGGACTCGTCTACGAAGCCAAAGTTTCTTGATTCTGCGTAATCCAGCAATCTGCCTTGAGGGAAATGGATAGGGGGAGTCTGGAGGAGGAGGATAGAGGAGCATGCCTGAGTTGTGTACTTGTGCACCTCAGGAATGCAGACAGCGGCACCTTCAAATCAATAAGTGCTGATGTATTTGTTGTGATTAGGTGATCAGAGTTTTGTTGTGGTAAAAGTTGTAAAATAAAGAAAGACACACAGGAATAAAAGTGAAAAAGGACAAAAAAAAGAAAGTCATTTTCAGGGCTCGGTGTCAGGGAAGTAGGGCTCGTCCTCAAACTCTGTGAATTGAGGTGGGAGTAGGTCAGCTAACAGAGAAGAACTTCCGTCACCTAAGTCGGTGTTCTCCTCTTCTTCCTGCGTGCATTCACGTATTTTGTAATCTGGTGGTATGAATTACTTATTCATCTTGATCATTGTTAACCTCTCCACATTTTGGGCCGAGAGGCGGGTCATTTTTGAAGTTACAAAGGCACCAGAAGCAATGAGAACACATTCAGAATGCACGCTTGCGAGAGGGCAAGACAAATAATTTAGAGCCAGGTTGGTAATCAGTGGCCATTGAGGCTTTTTCCCATACCAATACATCAATGGGTACTGATTAAAGAAGACCTCTGTTGGGTCATCCAGATAGGCCTGCACCATCCACTCAAGGTTATGCAGGGGTGCTCCACTTTGCGTACCATCTGTGGCCTTTGCATCACTGAAACGAGCAAACACTTGATGAGTTGATGACAATATTATGGCTGGGCCTGGTGCAGGTGAGGATGATGATACAGTTGCTGGTGTCGGTAACGGCTGTGAGGGAAAGTGACTGCCTTCAGCCACAGAAGTGGACCTTGACGCCGGATGGCCTGCTGATTCAGTAGTACTTTTGCCGGGTCCTTCAATTTCCTGCCGCTCTTTTTCGGACCAAGTGGCTGACAGAGCGAGCCAATGTTTGTACTTTGAAACAATAGCTTCAATAAAAGGAATGAATGCTTTGCTGGCCACTGCCTTTTTATACCGTGGATCCAGAATAGTGGTACAAATATAATGTTGTTCTGTATGTATTTTTTTAAGCCTTTCATTGTCAACTAGGCGGGTTAATAAGCTCACAACCAACTGATATGCGTCTTGCTTGCCAGTATCACCTTTGAACGTTGAAGACACCGCCTTCAGTTGGTGCTTTAGCCTGCGCAACAATGGGATAGCTTTGCCCAAAGTACAGTCCTCCCTGCTGACTTCACGACGAAGCATGTCTGTCAGGCTTTTAACAAGCTTCCATTCCTCCAACTCTAGCCTCATGTATTTCATAGTAGAACCAGTGCAAAGACATACTCTTTGATTACCAAGCACTGCTCAGACAGACGCTCAAGCATGTAGACGGTTGAGTTCCAACGTGTTACCACCTTCTGGACGAGTCCTCTGACTGGCAGTCTACGGTCACGTTTAAGCATGGGCGTAAAATCCGTTCCGCTCGTGGAATTTGCGGGTTTTCGGCAAATTCGCAATCCACGAACTCTCGCGAATTTTCCGAAAATTCGCAAATTCACACGTAGCGGATTTTTTTTTTTGGTGATGCAATATTGCGGCGCGTGGCGTTCACTTACCGTCATTCAGCGTTTGCAGAGTTGTTTTTCTCCATATTTTGCGTGTGCTGCGCCATTTTGGATCTTCATGCGGGATCCCGCGGGAGTTTGGCGACCGCAATTACGTCATCGCGAAGTAGTGTGGCTCACTGGTTAGAGGCGGCAGACCCGAGAGCAGAGGATGGCCCGGGACCAGGGTTCGATTCCCGGCGCGGCAGGTTTCTGGACCAGGGTCAGCGGACTCGATAATTCTCTCGCCTCGGTGCCCACTCTGATCAGCGATCACACTCGGCAACTCTGGGCATTAGCTTGCCTCATCTTCACTAACGGCCCCACCAGACCGCCGGGGATGCCTGGTCTCACCCTGGAGATACCCATTAAGGGACCATCTCTCAGGGAAGCCAGGAAGGGTTTTGCAGCGGTCGAAGCGCCTTGGGACCCTACGGGTAAGTAGTGCGCTATATAAATGCCAATACATTACATACATTACATTACATCGCGGCTTGCCACCTTGCACAGCACGCATCGCGAGAGTTCGCAATTGCGAACACGTAGATGCGGCGGACAGCAACAATCTCGCACTCGCGAAATTGCAAAATTTGCAATTCTGCACAAGAAATCCACCAGCAAGCAGCCCAAACCTTCTGAAAATGATGATTTTTATCAGAATAACTCCTCAGGTTGACATTTACCTGCACTTTTTTTTGCAAGGAGTCCATTTTGGGGGGGTGGGGGGAGGAAGGAAGTGCCCCACAGTCTCCAACTTCCTGTTCCTGTCCAGCAGGCTCCTCCCAGTGCTTTCTTCATGTGCTGGTTACTTTCATTTGGATCTTGACCTGGAAGGATTACTTTTTGTGGATGCTGCTGGATATTTGGATTTGAGGCCTTTTTGACTTTCTTTAGATCACTTTTGGATTAGAAATCAAATTTCACAAGTAAGTTTGTTTAGGGCATTACAGTTGCTGCAACTACAATTTTGGAACTTTTTCAGAACATTAAATAAAATATATTGCGGGTAGCCACAGTATCCAGTAGGACCAGGGTTAGCTATGGGTGCATGATACAACTGTTTGTTGAATTTAAACATGATTTAGGGCATGGATGGCATGGGATTGTGCTGATTTTTGTGTGTTTTTCGATTTTTTGGCCTGCTGTTGGGGCCTTTTGCCCAGGGGTACCCAGTGGTGCATGGACTGAGCCTTTCTGTGGGGTCTCTTTATTGTAAACATCATGGAGGGCATGGATGGCATTGGATTGTGGTGATTTTTGTGTATGTTTTCGATTTTTTGGGGTGTTGATGGGGCCTGTCCATGTGGGTGGGGGCCATTTTGAGTGCTGGTACAGGCAGGGCCTGGCCATGTGCTGGGGGGCAAGGGGCCATTATGAAGGCAGGCAGTGTTCTCAGGCCTGCATCCATTTTGCCTAGCTTTCATCCATTATGCCCAGGGGTAATGAGTGGTGCATGGGCCTAGTCTTTCTGTGGGGTGTCTTGAATTTAAACATCATTGAGGGCATAGATGGCATGGGATTGTGCTGATTTTTGTGTGTTTTTCGATTTTTTTTGGCTGCTGTTGGGGCCTTTTGCCCAGGGGTACCCAGTGGTGCATGGGCTGAGTCTTTCTGTGGGGTCTCTTTAATGTAAAAATCATGGAGGGCATGGATGAATTGGATTGTGGTGCTTTTTGTGTGTTTTTTTTATTTTTGGTGTGTTGATGGGGCCTGTCCATGTGGGTGGGGCCATTTTGAGTGCTGGTACAAGCAGGGCCTGGCCATGTGCTGGGGGGCAAGGGGCCATTTTGAAGGCAGGCAGTGTTCTCATGCCTGCACCCATTTTGCCTAGCTTTCATTCATTATGCCCAGGGGTAGTGAGTGGTGCATGGGCCGAGTCTTTCTTTGGGGTGTCTTGAATTTAATCATGATTTAGGGCATGGATGGCATGGGATTTGCTGATTTTTGTGTGTTTTTCGATTTTTTTGGCTGCAGTTGGGGTCTTTTGCCCAGGGGTACCCAGTAGTGCATGGACTGAGTCTTTCTGTGGGTTCTCTTTAATGTAAACATCATGGAGGGCATGGAAGGCATTGGATTGTGGTGATTTTTGTGTGTTTTTCGAATTTTTGGGGTGTTGATGGGGCCTGTCCATGTGGGTGGGGGCCATTTTGAGTGCTGGTACAGGCAGGGCCTGGCCATGTGCTGGGGGGCAAGGGGCCATTTTGAAGGCAGGCAGGCAGTGTTCTCAGGCCTGCACCCATTTTGCCCAGCTTTCATCCATTATGCCCAGGGGTAGTGAGTGGTGCATGGGCCTAGTCTTCCTGTGGGGTGTCTTGAATTTAAACATCATTGAGGGCATGGATGGCATGGGATTGTGCTGATGTTTGTGTGTTTTTCGATTTTTTTGGCTGCTGATGGGGCCTTTTACCCAGAGGTCCCCAGTGGTGCATGGACTGAGTCTTTCTATGGGGTCTCTTTAATGTAAACATCATGGAGGGCATGGATGGCATTGGATTGTGGTGATTTTTGTGTGTTTTTCGATTTTATGAGGTGTTGATGGGACCTGTCCATGTGGGTGGGGGGCATTTTGAGTGCTGGTACAGGCAGGCCCTGGCCATGTGCTAGGGGGGCAAGGGGCCATTTTGAAGGCAGGCAGTGTTCTCAAGCCTGCACCCATTTTGCCTAGCTTTCATCCATTATGCCCAGGGGTAGTGAGTGGTGCATGGGCCTAGTCTTTCTGTGGGGTGTTTTGAATTTAAACATGATTTAGGGCAAGGATGTCATGGGATTGTGCTGATTTTTGTGTGTTTTTCGATTTTTTTTGGCTGCTGTTGGGGCCTTTTGCCCAGGGGTACCCAGTGGTGCATGGACTGAGTCTTTCTGTGGGGTCTCTTTAATGTAAACATCATGGAGGGCATGGATGGCATTGGATTGTGGTGATTTTTGTGTGTTTTTCAATTTTTTGGGGTGTTGATGGGGCCTGTCCATGTGGGTGGGGGCCATTTTGAATGCTGGTACAGGCAGGGCCTGGCCATGTGCTGGGGGGCAAGGGGCCATTTTGAAGGCAGGCAGTGTTCTCAGGCCTGCACCCATTTTGCCTAGCTTTCATCCATTATGCCCAGGGGTAGTGAGTGGTGCATGGGCCTAGTCTTTCGGTGGGGTGTCTTGAATTTAAACATCATTGAAGGCATGGATGGCATGGGATTGTGCTGATTTTTGTGTGTTTTTTGATTTTTTTGGCTGCTGTTTGGCCTTTTGCCAGGGGTACCCAGTGGTGCATGGACTGAGTCTTTCTGTGGGGTCCCTTTAATGTAAACATCATGGAGGGCATGGATGGCATTGGATTGTGGTGATTTTTGTGTGTTTTTCGATTTTTTGGGGTGTTTTTTGACTTTTTGTGGTGCCTGCCGCTTTGTATATGCAAATGAAGGGGGGGTACCATAGGTACCCCCCTGTGTACCCTCACCTTGGCCTTCACCATTGGGTCCCGCAGGGGCCCCCAATAGCAACGACCGCCTGCCTTTCCGTGGCGGGATCGCCGCCGCGGAAAGGCACCTACACACACGCGTGTAAATATGGCTGGCGGTGTCTGATAGACACTGCCACCATATGAACCCTTTTCCGCCACAGCCGTAAGGCGACCGGGGTGGAAAAGTGGCAGGCGGTGTTTGCCTCCGCTGCGGTCCCCCCCGCCATTGTAATGTGGCGGGGGGGAAAAGGGTGGCGGGCGGGCATTTCTGTCGGGCGGATCGCCACCGCCACCATGGCGGTGGAAATCCACCTGACATCATAATGGAGCCCTAACAGTGTGGGAGAGAGTGAGACACCAATGAGAAAAAGTTCATCATCACCGAGCGTAACTGGGTCGAAGAAGTCATAATCGTCTTGTAAAATGGTCCAGCCCACCATTAGAAGCATGTTGTTTTCAGATGCGCCATTTGAACGCAACCACCCAATGACGCGTCTGTATAACACTAAGCTGGCTAAAATGCTAGCGCTGGACCTTCTCCCTTTTTCTTTTGTGGAAGGGGTTGGTTTTCTTGAATTAGTGGCAACGCTCTGCCCTAAATGGAAGGTTCCTAGCCGGTTCTATTTTGCCAGAGTTGCATCCCAGCACTACATGAAGATGTGCTGGAGGTGATTGGGGCAGCTTTGCAGAAGAGTGCTGTTCACACTATACATCTGACAACAGACATGTGGACCAGTTGCCAAGGCGTTGATTACATGTGCATAACTGCACACTGGGTCTCTTTTTCAGGGGTTACAGCAAAGCTAAGGGCAGGTGTTGACCCGGACAACGTTTTTAAAGCTGCTCGGAAACATGCAACACTAGCCATGTTTAGCATGGAGAAAAGTCATACAGGAGAAAACATTTTGCAGGAGTTTAACACAAAGGTCTTTCAATGGCTGTCCCCAATAAAACGCAAGATTGGTTATGTTTCCACGGATAATGGCGCCAATGTAGTTAAGGCCATGGATATGGGTAACTATTTCAGAGTGCCGTGTTTGGCGCACTGTATAAACCTGGTTGGTAAAAAATTCTTGAGAGAAGAAAGTCCAGTGTGCGAGTTACTGACCACCTGCCGAAGAATGTGCACACATTTCAACCATTCTTTTAAGGCCCGGAGGCATCTGAGGGGCCTGCTACGTGAACATAAACTGCCAGTGAAAGCACTCATCCAGGAGGTGGCAACACGTTGGAACTCAACCTTCTACATGCTTGAGCGTCTGTTTGAGCAGTGTGCGGTAGCCGATCAGTATTTCTTTACACAGGGTGCAGCTATGAAGGACCTGAGGATACATGCGGAGCAATGGAAGCTAGTTCAAAGCCTGACAGACATGCTTCGTCCTTGACGCGTGCAGTCAGCAGGGAGGACTGTAATTTGGGAAAAGCTATCCCATTGTTGTGCATGCTAGAGCACCAACTGAAGGCGGTGTCTTCTTCGTTTCAAAAAGATTAAAAAAAGCAAGAAGCTTTTGATTTGGCGGAGTAATTATTAGAGCGCCTACTTTGCGATGAACGTCTTCAAAAGATCCACACAGAACAGCATTACATTTGTGCTACTATTCTGGATCCATGGTACAAAAAGGCACTGGAAGGCAGAGTATTCTTTCCTGTTGATGAGGCAGAAGTTACAAAGTACAAACGTTGGATAGCTGTGTCAGCCACTCGGTTTGAAAGAGAACGGCAGGAAATTGAAGGTAAAGGCAGTACATCAGCATCAGCAGGCCATCCGGAGTCAAAAGAATCCACTTCTGCATCTGTGGCTGTGGCAGAAGTGAATGATTTTCCCTCTCAGCGGTTAAAGACACCAGCAACCGGATCATCTGCACCAGACACAACAGTAACATTGTGTGAAGAAGAGGATTGGCTAACTCAGCTTGGGTTTGCTTCTCAAAAGGTCCCAGCAAAAAGTAAGCAAAGTGGGGGAACCGTGGAGAACCATGAGTCGATGGTGCAGGGCTATCTGAATGACTCAACAGAGGTCTATGTTCATGATGACCCATTGGCGTATTGGCATGGAAAAAAAGAATTGTGGCCAGAGATCTCCAACCTGGCTATAAATTACTTGTCTTGCCCACTCACAAGCGTGTCTTCTGAGCGTGTTTTCAGTGCTGCTGGCAGCATTGTAACTTGCAAAATGACCCGCCTCTCGCCCAAAAATGTGGAGAGGCTAGCAATGATCAAGATGAATCAGCACCTCATACCACCAGATTACAAAATACGAGAATACACGCAGGAAGAAGACGAGGAGGACACCAACTTAGATGAGGGAAGTTCTTCTCTGTTAGGTGACCTACTCCCACCTGAATTCGCAGAGTATGAGGACGAACTCTTCTTCCCTGACACCAAGCCCTGAAAATGAGCCAATGAATCAATAACTTTCTTTTTCGTCCTTATTCACTTTTATTCCTGTGTGTCTGTCTTTCTTTGTTTTGCAAAATCTATATAAAAAAACTTTAATCACCTAAGCACAAAAACAACCCCATCAGCAGAACTGTCTTCACTTATTTGCTTATTGATTTGAAGGTGCCGCAGTCTCCATTCCTCAGGTTCACAAGTTCACAAGAACATGCTCCTCTATCCTCCTCCTCTAGACTCCTATTTCCCTCAAAGCAGATGGCTGGATTACGCCCAATGATGAAAGACTCTGCACTTGTGGGGGTGTTCTACTTCTTTGCGGGTGAGTTGACGGGTCTGGGGCCATTGCTGGGAAGGTCTAATACCGGATAAAAGTGGTTTGGAGAAAATCGGAGCAGAAAAAGATTTTGCACTTTTGATCACTTGCCTGTCTTTGGGGTGCTGTTTGGTGGGCTTTAAAGGTTGTTGTGGGTGGGTTTTGGGGTCTGGGAGCACTGCTAGCACAGTCTAATGTGGATTGCATTTGTTTTTCAGGAAATCCATGGTGGAAAAGGGGAGTTAGGGCCTATCTGCACAGCGCGTTTGGACAGAATTCCAGGTAGTAGGCCCATTTTTGCTTTTTGCCAGTTTGGGGGTTATCTGCTTTTTTACAGGAGGCTGCAGGGGTCTCGGGCCATTGCTGAGAATGTCTAATACCAGATCAAAGTGGTTTGGACAAAAACAGAGGTGACTTTTTTTTGCGTTTTTGCTGACTTGCTTGTCTTTGAGGTGCTGTTTGGGCGGTTCCGGGTGTTTGTGGGTGGGTTTTGGGTTCTGGGAGCACTGCTGGGTATGGATACTTTTGATTGCAAGAGGTTTGAAGCAAATCCATGGTGGCAAAGGGGAGTTAGGGACTAGCTGCAGAGCGCGCACGGAGTGATTTTGGAAATTTGCCTGAAAATGTCTAAGGGCCCTATGTATCATCAAACCAATTTGCATTTCCTAAATAGCGAATTTTAAGGAATCGCTATTTAGGAAATGCAAAATGGTATGTATGAACAAAATCGCTTTTTTATAGCGATTCCTGACCATTCCTAATTTGCGATTAGCAAATTGCTAATCGCAAATTACCCATTCATTTCTATGGGCCAGGAGGCCCATAGGAATGAAGGGGCAATTTGCGATTAGCAATTTGCTAATCGGAAATTAGGAATTTTTTCAAGGGTGCAGGGGTGTCTCAAGAAAACCCTGCTGCACCCCTGAAAAAGACATTTGGGGGCATATGGCGCACATACAGGGCATGTATGGGCGTCATATGGCACCTTTGGTTTTTTGGAAAAAAGCATTATTAAAAGAATTCGCAACTTACCACCAACTAGAAGTTGGTGGTAATTTGCGATTCCTTAATGGCATTTTTTCCATATTTTTTCTTTGATACATTGCATTTAAGGAATCGCAAAATTTGTGATTCCTTAAGTGCAATCGCAAAATAAGGAATAGCAAATTTTGCGATTCCTTATTTTGATGCAAAAATGTTTGATACATACCATTTACGTAATTAGCATTCGCAAAGGCCGGAAATCGCAGATTTTTGGCCTTTGCGAATGCTAATTAGCTTCATACATAAGGCCCTATGTGTTTGAACCAATAGGGCGCTATTTTAATGTCATCATTGTAACACTTTATCAGGAATAGAGCTAAACTGTTCTACCAATGAAGCAAGATAACTGAACACTTGGAAAAATACAATGGTTTGGAAGTTTCTCATGAGGCAATGTGAGCTTGTATAAAAAAAAACGTTACAGCTTTCACTTTCCCATCAGGTTTCCTGCGCGGCCCCACACAGACACACACTCTCTCCTCTCTCAAATATTTGCAAAGTGTTCTTTTTAGTATAGTTTTGCAAAGTGCAGGGCCTGTAAACATAATTGTAATATTAGCGAATCCACCACATTCAAGTATGATTATAGAGCGATTGAAGTGAACCAAAACTACACTTTCCAGAATTCATTATGTTTTTGAATGATTACTCTGGACTGCTCCAACCATTTCGCAGGAACCACAAAAGGGGACTCATAATCAATGGCCATAGTTCTCTTCAGATTGAATGGTTGAATGGTTGAGCAAGTCCCTGTCACCATTTTAAACTTTGACCTTCATGTTGGGAACGGGTCTTGGCTGCAGGGGCTCCAACTACTGAGCTACCTTACCGTAAATGGAGATCATATCATTATATCTGAAAATAATACAGTCCCTCAAGATCTCTCCCAAGTGACAGGAATTAAAATAATCCCTCAGAGACAGAGACTCGAATATTGAAATGAAGGAGACAGATTGGAATCTCCTGGTGAGGTGAGGTATGGAATTTGGCTCCCCGAGAAGTACGTTATACAGCCACATTTAATGTTCATGCTCCTTTTTATTACAGGGTGCAGTCAGTGGTGATTCTGCCCACAGTACACTTTCTTCCCCCTTCCTGGGGCCCCTGCATTGCCAGGACCGCTGACCGGATTGGGGCCTTGGCGGATCTATACTTGGATGCATCTATACTTGGGTGCCTGCCCTACTTCTGCTGTGTCCCAAGGGGGCCAGGGCCTAGTGAGTCCATAGGCCTGCTTAGGTGACCCCACTGCCCACTTCAAAGTGACTCTGCCTGCTCTGCCACTGCATGCCTGATGGTGCCCTACAGCTCTCCTGTGGACAGGGGACTGTGCTTCTCAGGGCGGCTATCTATCTCATTTGTTCTCCCCACTACCACCCTGTACTGTCTGAGGTTGCTCTGTGCACTTTGGGAACCCCCAACATGGAGGGGCGGCACTTGAAAAGGTGTGGGTGCATGCCGCATCTGGGTGCTCCCTTCCCCACCAGAGTGGGGGCTGTCTCTTCTGGCGGGCCAGACTGCAGTACCCCCGGTGATATGCTGGCCTGGTGATCTTGACAGAGAGTGGGGGCACCAGCCTGAAACCACGGGGAGACCCTGTCCGCAGATGGATCCTACAACACCAGTGGTTCGTCTTAGTGTTTGATCGTCCCACTAGTCTCATCATGGTCAAGGACAAACTGACTTGCTCCCACTCACCCACTATACTACTCCACGCCACCCTACTCAAAGAATAACGAGGCAGGCGGGTGCATTGGATACTGGATATGCGAGGGACGGCGATGTGAAACCAACCATGGCGAAGCTGTTGGTGGCAATACAAGGCTCTCCGAATGCAATGGAACATAACATTGAGACAGTGTCTATTGATGGCAACGTTCTTTTTGCCAATCTAAGGAAAGTGGCAGATAAAGTTATGACTCCTGAGGGCAACATCTCCGAGCTGCAGGGAGAAGTGGTCACCCTCAAGCACCAAATGGCCTAGATGTCTACTACCATGAGGGAGTTGAAACAGGGTGCAAAATATGAGGAAGGCCGATCCAGGTGCAGTAACATCTGCGTCCTGGGGTTCCCTGAAAGAGCAGAGGGTGGTTCTGCTGAAAAGTTTCTGGAGGAATGGGTGTGGACGGAGCTCACACCATCGGGACTATCTGATTTTTTTGTTGTGGAGAGGGCGCACAGAGCATTGGTGCTGCCCCTGCCCATGGGGGCCTAACCAAGAGCCATCATAGCCAAAATCTTCAACTATAGCAACAGGAACTGAATCCTTTGGTTGGCCCGTGAACAGGCTCCACTCCTCTTTGGATATAGTAGGATAGCCAACTACCCTGACTACATGAAACAGGTCCAGGTGCAGCGCAAATCCTTTCTCGGTGTGAAGCAAAAACTGAGACTTTTATCTCCTTTGAGGATGTCTGCCAAGAATTCTCTCTCGGGCCTGGTCAATTTTTGCAACATGCTGGCCTTGCTGAAATCGCCAGGGCAACCTGGCCATACTACCCCTCAACGCCTGCACCTACGCAGTTATACAGAGCTATGCGTCTGAATGCAAAGGGGCCTCCTCCACGGGTCCGCACGGCCTGGGTCATTGATCTCAATGGCCCTTTGGGAACCGGGTACTGGTCACAGGTTAATGAGCTTAGACACACACTGTTTCATGTACTGCCTGCTTTCAATTGATACATTATAATTTCCTTCACAGGACATAATTAACAGCCACGGACCTGCATCGCATATCCCCAACCCGTGCTTATAGTTGTCCCCACTGAGGCGTGGGAGATACACATTTTCTGCATTTAGCATGGCAGTGGAGGATGACTTCTGGTGAATGCTAACATAAATAGGGTTACACATCTCCGCATGACATGCACTCCTCAATGTTGCCTGTTGGGCAACATTAAGTACCCGAAGGGCAACACAATACAGTGTAAGTTTCTGCGATTAGTGTTAGTCTTGGCCAGACAGAAGGCAGTGTTCACATTTATGGGTCAGAGGGCAACAGAGATACCACAATGGCACAAGGATGTCACGGAGTGGACCCTGGCAAAGGATACTCAAAGGCACGTTTAAAGGTGATGGATGGCCTGAGTGGAGAGACCTGTGAACCGCATTACTGGACCTGAACTTTGATACGGTCTCGGAAGACAGTGATAGCATGAACGAATGACTGTGGTGAGGCCTGAGATTGTGTAGAGAGCATGGAGGGTCCGGATTGCAGGTGTGCTGTCACGGGGGGGTCACAGGAACCTGATCTCCCCAGGTTGGGTGCTGCTGACAGATCGCACATGTCCTAGTTTGTCGTAACGTCATATTGCATTATATGCGCACCGTCTTCTACCCTGCATCTCACTGACTACTGCTTTGCTTAAGTGTCGTTTGATAAAACTGAAAAATGAAGGTTTAAAAAAAACCAAGATAGAATACCAGCCTAGCACTACAGATGCTGAGATACGACACCAAAATCGTTTCCCAAGCTAGAATATAACACAACTAAGGCTCCCTGTTTTCCATTTTTACAGATAACCACCGACAGAAAACCATTTATTTTCTAGTCTGTATTTATTTTTAAATGTGAATAAAAACGGAAATTGGGTGTTTTTTTCAGTGATTCTAAATACACCTTGCCATGACTGGCAGGCCAATAACTGTGTGGATTGATAGGTAAAGGGGATAAAAAAAGGTATTTTAGTAAAGAGGCCTAAACAGCTGTAAATATGCAGAAGGTTGATACTGAAATCTGCATATTTTCATATAAGTGCATTGATTTATCTTCTGCGGGTGTTCATATCACTGAAACCTGGCAGACATTCAAGCATGACTGCATATTTAAATAAATGTGGAAATATACCAGTTTCAGCTTTATTTTTTATAGAACCTGTTATAAATATGGATAAATACAGATAAAGCTGATAAAAAAGAAATATGGATAAATACAGACGGAAGTATAAAAAAAAATACCATAAAAACGGGAACCCTAAACATTGTAGGGGGCACATACCATTAAGCTTTCTACAGGACAAAGATGCTATCCTATGGTGCCTAACTAGGGTGCAGTAGGAGGTTCTCATGACTTCAGAAATCACTACTATTGTTGGACCTAGCCCACTCAACAGGGTCACTCCTAAAGGTTTTGCCTTCACTCCTCTTCTTTTGCTGAACTAGTTTTTGTTGGCTTTAGGACTCTGTGCACTTTGCAACTGCTAACCAGTGGTAAAGTGCTCATGCTCTCTCCCTAAAACATGGTAAAATTGGCCTACACCTGATTGGAACATTTAATTTACTTGTAAGTTACTAGCAATATGGTACTACACTTACCCAGACCTGTAAATTAAATACTACTAGTCAGCAGCATCACTGATTTAAGTAGCACTTACAACATGTCTCATGCCCTCCACTGCAGCCTGTAGTGTAGTTTTAAACTGCCAGTGCAGCCTGACAAAACAAAACTTTTGTGAGGCCTAAACCTTCTTTTTTTAATACTTATCTGGCACCACACAGATAGGCCCTAAAAGCTAGTAGGGCAGGGTGCATGCTATTTAAAAAAGTAGGACTTGTGGGTTTACGTTTTACATGTCCTGGTAGTGAAAAAGTCCTGAAGTTGTTTTTCACTGCTGTAAGGCCTTTCTCTCCCATTGAAAAACATAGGGATACCTTATTAAATTTAATAAATTATAACTTTTGACTGAGAGCAGACAGACATATGCTGTTTAGACTTAAATGAATTGTAATTTTAAATCCTCGCTAATGGTAAAGTCGTATTTTAAGTCATAATTCTGAAAATGCCACTTTTAGAAAGTTGCCATTTTCTTCTCGTAATCATTTGTGCCTTCTACCAGTATCCTGGGTCACATGACTGTTAATGGCTCTACTGTTGGGGGTTAGTGTATTCCTGCTAGACAGTGAGACAAAGGGGACTTGGTGTATGTAAGATGGACCTTCCTCCAGGATGGTTGGGGCAGAACGTCACCCAGACCCAATTATATTTCAAAGAACTTTGCCACCAACACACACAAAGTAACTCAACCCTAGTCTTTTGTCACCCCAGACTTCTTGGAGCCTTGGAACTGTAAGGGAAGAACTTTTCAGAACCAAATGTGGGGGTATTAGGAAATTCCAAACTTCAAAGGCTGGTACCAAGTATGAATATTAGACCTCCAGAGCCACTTCTCAGTATACTCCTGGAACTGTGGACATTACAGAAGAAGGACTGCCTTGTTCCCCAGAGGACTGTCCTGCTGCTTGAGGCCTGCCTTGTTCCCTAGAAGACTGCCCTGCTTCCTGAGGCTTTGCTTGTTCCCCAGTGGACTGCCCTGCTTCTTGAGGCTTCCTTTGTTCCCAAAAAGACTTACTTGCTGCGTGAGGCCTGCCTTGTCCCTCAGAGAACTGCCCTGCTGCCTTAGGCCTGTCCTGCTCTCTGAGAAGGAAGACTGAACCTGCTCCCATAATCTGAGACTATCCTGAGTGACTACAAGGGTCAGTTGGCTGACCTCCTTTTCTGATCTACAGGGACACAACAAGCTCAAGAGGCCATGCTGCAACTGCCTAGCTAATCTGCTGCATCTGAACCTGCCCAAGTCCTGCTAGCCTCTGCTAGATTGAGCCCCTAATTCCCAAGAGGTGCCTTCCCAGGTCCTGGACCTTTGGCTGGCATCAGAGTGAAATCCTCTCCAAGAAAAGGAGAAATCCTCAAGTTTTCAGCTGTTTGCAACTGTAGATGGGCTGTTCGTGCCAAGACTCTGCCGCCTGTGACAACTTCCAATACGAAGCTTCGCACTACAGTGACCGCGGGAGAGGACCAGCAAACCAAGCTCTGCACATCACACTACAGCAATGGCAGCTCACAGTGACCACCAGAGCTTAGTTTCAGCAATAACCATACACAACGCCAGGCCTGCTCTTCGTGATAAAGTGACGACCATCCATAACGCTGTCCCTGCTCTTCGTGGCCTCCTCCACTGCGGAACTCTTTAGAAGGTAACTTTTTCAGCAGGATCAACCCGGTCTCTGAATCTAGCCCATGCTGGGATCGTGGGAGCCTAGTTGATTAGGGATAGGACTAATGGGGGGGACGTCAAATGCCAATATTTAAAGAACAATCCATCAAAGTCAAAATATCCACCCAGGGGTAAGGCAACAAGAGAACCTAAAGATAATCTAGTGGCCTTGCCGTGTCGCAGTTGGAGTCAAGCTTCCAGAATTCCTAAGTTGGAACTTCAATTTTATACCAAGCACACAGGTTTTCAGGTAGCCTTGTGTGTTTCTGGGCACCTTCATAGCCCATCAGAAAGATCCTGGCCTCGTGCTCTACCTCCAGCCATACATACCAAGGAGGGGGATTTTTCTTGCAGGTTTGCAGTATCTCTATGGGGCAAGGCATACGTTTTCTAAATGGTGCTCCTGTGTAATACCACTAGACAAATTCAGTACTCAAATTTTTCGCATCAGAACTTGTCCTTTCATTTACGTTATTCTCAAGGTCTGCTTGCCTGTCACTGTGAAAGCAGAATCTCTGGCACAGTCTGAACAGGCAGCACTGTAATGGTCACTGGCTCTTCCTGTTGGAAGGGCTCTTTATTCTGGTGTTACTTCTCAATCTTTAAGCAAGCTCTTCAGCAAGCAGCTTAGGCTATGTAAGCCTTACTCTCAGCTCTTGATCCCAGGTGTGGCGGAAGTACCATCAGGAATTGAACAGGTTTAATTGTGAGGTGCTGCTCTTACAAATACAGTTCCAGTATTTAGTCTATTGCCAAGAGAAGAGGCCAAGAGTCCTGCTCCATTCACATCAGGGACTTTGATGAAATTCATGGACTTTCCTTTTGAGGCATGCATAAAGGAATTGGATGCACTAGAGCAGACTGGCTTGGCGATAAAATCAGGGGGCCTCATTTATGAAAAGTGACGCATCGCTGCGTGAAAACAGCGATGCGTCACTTTTCAGTGCGCACTCCTTACGACATTCCTGGTGCGTCATATTTAATGTATGACGCATCATGTCGCAAGGAGTTACAGATACGTCAGTATTTCTGACGTATCTGTAAGCGCAAAAGTGACGCATTGCTGGAGTGTGTCACAAAAGTGACGCAACTCCAGCAATGCGTCCTTTCACATGGGGAAAGCTCCATGTGAAAGGGCTTGCGTCAGTCTTACGCCTGCTGTGAGGCAGGCGAAAGATTTTGACGCAACAGCGTCCTAAAAGTGACGCAGTGAAATCTCATAGATTTCACTGCGTCACTATTACGAGGCTTTTTGCAGGGGAACACCCCCTCTGCATACATTATACCTGACGCAGGTATAATGTGACGCAGGGGTTTAAAAAGTGACGCATCTACCTAGATGCGTCACTTTTTAAATATGGCGCAACGAGGCGCATTTTTTACACCGCTGGTGCGTCACAAAAAGTGACGCACCGGGGGCGCAAAACTGACGCAAGGCCTTCATAAATAAGGCCCAGGATTTCTTGTTGACCACTGTCCTCCATTATAGCTGAAGAAAGTGGCAAGGACAGGAGCTCCAAAGTCCATCCTTTGCTTAACCTCTGTCTCTTACAACCTCAGTAGTTGCTCTTTCCTTTGTCCTCTCATTGAGAAAACAAATACTGATATTAAAGAGTTTAAAAACGTCCACAATATCTTGTTACTTCCATTTGATACTAATATATGTTTGCCTAGTAATACTCAGATTTCTACTTTTCTGGAATACTTGGGTAATTAGACCTTGAACAATCAGGTTTCGCCTATCTCATAGCACAGAGATGCAGCTGTGAACGATGGCCACAGTATCATGCCCTACTCACCTTTGATCTTTCTACAGCAATTAATACCCCCATCATCTAACTATACTTCTTTGACTAGAACAAGTAGGTATTTTCAGACGTATCTCTAAAATTGGTACAATCATTAATTAACAACTGAGCTCAAGCTGTGTGCTTCCCTCCTTTTCGATCTGAATGCAACTGCGGAGTGTTTAATTGCTCGGTTTTCAGTCCAATCTCGTTTAATACATACTTTTTGTCTGTTCATATTTTTAATGCTTATGTTGGCCTTTTATTTGCTCCTATTAGAGTATGTTTTTGGGGGGTTTCACTCTTATGAAGATGCTACACCCATTTTGATTACCTTCGGCTAAATATTCTCACACTGACCTGAGAAATAAACCTAAATCATGGTTGTGGGTAAGGACCTCAACTTATCACTGTGCTCGCATTGTCACGAAGAAACATCACCCTCTGAATGCTTAACTGAGGTTTCAATTCTGGACCCTTCTAACTTTCTCACCATAGTGAGCCTTAAATGTCATAGCTTGCTCCACATTTGCCCAAAGTCTGCACTTCAAGCTGCTCAGTATCTATTTAACGTAATGATTTAATTCATCACTTGGGTTGTGTCTGTGTTGTATAGGGACTACCCTTGGGTATGCGCTGAAGCTTAAAATGTGGTGGTATGCAGAGCTTGAGAGACTGGCTCGTACGGTGGCGGTGTCTGAGTGATGTGATGCTTTGGGGATGTGCTTGATAAACACAAGCTTAAGTTGTTTGAAGATTTACATAACATGGAGGGATTACCTGCTTGACAATTTTTAACATATGGAGCTATTTATTTCTTGAATTATGAACACCCTTGGGTGGTGTGGTGATGCAGAACCATTCCCGCATTACACGTTACAAATACAGCTAACTCATGGGTCTTGTTCTAATGCCATCACTGTGCCGTTTTAATCGCCACTGGATCAAACTAAAATTAAATTGACGTCACTGAGAACCAGTTAGGAAAATGATTTGAGGATCAGTTTGTGGGCAGGGAGTGGGCACAGATAATGGAGTATTTGGCATTAGTGTCTCAGAACACGAGATTTAAACTTATACAATACTAAGGGGCAGATTTATGAGGCAGTTGCGCCTCTTTGCGACGCAATTGCGCACCTTTATTGGGTAACGGAGCTGTGGCGCACTGTGGCGCATGTTAACCGGCGCATCCCTGGGGATGCGCCAGTTAACATAAATCTGCCCCTAAGTACTAGACAGGGTATATTTAACCCATGATAGATTACACAATAAATAAGCCATGGTTAGTAACCTATGCTTATATGTGGGACAGCAGGGGCTGATTTGGTTCATGTCGGAATGAGGCTAGGCGGTGACTACTAGGCCTAAGGTTGGGGAGACCAATAAACATGCAGCCACACAGGGCCTCATTTATGAGAAATGACGCATTGCTGCGTGAAAGCAGCGATGCGTCACTTCTCAGTGCGCACTCCTTGCGACATTCCTGATGCGTCATATTTAATGTATGACACATCATGTCACAAGGAGTTACAGATACGTCAGTATTTCTGATGTATCTGTAAGCACAAAAGTGACGCATTGCTGGAGTGTGTCACAAAAGTGACGCAACTCCAGCAATGCGTTGTTTTACATGGGGCAAGCCCCATGTGAAAGGGCCTGCGTCAGTCTTACGTCTGCTGTGAGGCAGGTGCAAGATTTTGACGCAACGGCGTCCTAAAAGTGATGCAGTGAAATCTCATAGATTTCACTACGTCACTTCTATGACCCTTCCTTGGGTCAATACGCCCCCCTTGCATACATTATACCTGGTGCCGGTATAATGTGGCGCAGGGGTTTACAAAGTGATGCATCTACCTAGATGCGTCACTTTGTAAATATGGCGCAACAAGGCGCATTTTTTACGCCACTGGTGCGTCACAAAAAGTGACGCACCGGCGGCGTAAAAGTGACGCAAGGGCACATAAATGAGGCCCACAGTATGCATGTCTGGGCCGGAAAACTCGAGCGACCTCTGCCCGTGTATTTATGCTCTCTGGCCACACCTAGCCAGAGAGCGTTGCAAAGTATGCATGCCCTTCCGGGCTATGCGTTCATGCTAGATGCCCGCTCAGCATCTAGACCGCTTGAATGTTCTCAAGTTCTGGGATTGTGATGAACTGACGCCACACTGGAGTGCTGTTACTGAGATTTTATTGGAAATCACTGGCAGACCCAATTTGCTGCAGGGAAGGAGACCTAAAAAAGCGAAAGCTGAATACAGGTTGGTGCATTTGGGGATATTACTATTATAACGAGGAATTACTATGGAATGACAATCAGCACAACCTTCTGAATTGAAGGTATGGTGTGGAAATGCTGAAATAGATGGCTGCATAAGCAGATCTCCTAACTTTAAATCAAAGATCGACAAGCAGCAACAGTGGCGTAATGAAACTTGTGTGGGTTCTCCAGCAAAGTTTACGGAGGGGATCCCCAAGCATCAGACGCAGTCAGGACCTTTAAGTCCAGGGGTCCCAACGTCCACGCACAGTGCCGAAGGGGGCCCCCACACCGCTCGGGCTGTGGGGGCTATTGTTACGCCACCGAGCAGCAGTACTGAAATGAATGTGTGAGATGTAATGATGATGACATTGCAGGCTAAGAACGATGAAGTGTCACGTTTAACGGTTAATTAGGGGACGTGTTCAATTAGATGTGTACCTGTTTTGGAGGTTCTTTCAGTGGTCAAGTCTTTGTACTCTGTGGGGGGCAGCAGAGGGATAATCTTTATGCGAATCAGGGTCCTTGCCTCTAAAGTATGCTCAGCCGGATGGTCCCTATGTGGGGTAGCCTCTTGTCCTGATTTGCAAAGTTGGTAGGAGCCAGTGGCGTAATGAAATTTGATGCCCCCCCCTGCAAAAAAATCTACCCCTGCGAGACACTTCTGGCCTTAAGAACGGGCGACGAGGCGCTAGATAGCACCACGCTAGCCAAACTAAAAGAAGAGTCACTACTGAGGAGAGTGAAAGGACCTACACGGGGCCTGAAACAGTCCCATATGTATACGCCCCAGGGCTTGAAAATTGCTATGCTCAATACACGCTCTTTGCAAAAGCACCATCTTGAAGTGTTCTCTCTCCTCCTGGAAGGGGATATTGACATCTTAGCCCTTACAGAAACCTGGCTGGGGCATCATCTATCCCGGACATTCTGGCTGCACTACCGCTGGAATTTGACGCACTGTGGTACAACCGTCCCGGGGATCTCAGAGGTGGGGGAGTTGCAATCCTATTTAAAAAGGCTCTTATGGTGACCGAAATTGTCGCAGAAAACTGTGACAGCGCAGAGCTTCTGGGAATAAAAATCTCCCTTAAAACCTCCTGCTTTATGCTGCTAGTAGCGTATCGCCCAGCGAAAAGCTCCCCAGATTTTAATGAAGCTTTTCTGGAGCTTCTAACAGACCTGGGATATAGTTATAAACACCTCCTGGTGGTCGGGGATTTCAATTATCACTGGATAAGTCACCTAGAGACCCTACAGAGGCTGGGTCTGAAACCAACCTGTCCTCTCTGGACCTGTCACAATTGGTCACTGGCCCCACCCATGTTAAGGGCCACACTCTTGACCCAATGTTGTCTTCCATGCCTCAGGTAGAGATAACCGATATTAGCCCTTGTGTTTGGTCAGACCACTTTCTGATTAAATGTTGGGTCCCATGTGACTGCCTACCCTCTTCATCAGATCCTCTTTGGAGGAAGGTCAGATCTTGGAAGAGGGTGGAGGCTAAAGCTCTGGTCTCGACGCTTCTCTCGACTCCATCTGCAAATTTGAGTGAGGGTGATCTTGACCAACAAAGCACAGCATTAATGTCCTGGTTTCAGGTGGTAATTGACACCCTAGCTCCTTAACCCCTTCGATGCTGTTGACGGAACGGTTCCGTCATGCACGTCGGGTGAGCTGTGCGGATGACGGAACCGTTCCGTCATGACTCCGCCCGCGCAAGGCGGAGTCAGCATGGGCGGGGAATTCGCGCCGCAGCGATGCGGTTAACGGATAAAGAGGACCAGAGCGAAAGGGAAAGGAGCCCCTTGGTTCAATGACTCTCTGAGAGAGAAAAAACAAGCTTTGCGCCAAGCAGAAAGAAGGCGGAGACTTAACTATAGCCTTGCGGAGTCTGACACCTACAAAGCTCTCCTGTCCAAATATAAGGCTGATACCCTATTAAGGAAGGCAGCTTTCTATGAGGACAGAATTGGCCGAGCCGGGAATAAGCAAAAGGAGACTTTCGCCATCCTGAAGGAACTCACGCAGATGGGGGGTAAAATCCCAATAAACGATCGTCCGGACTGTGATACCTTCCAGAAGTACTTTCTTCAGAAAGTCCAACATATCATCATGGACATTACTAGAACCCCAGCTGACCTCAGGGTGTTAGACCCATCTAATCCCCAGGGCCTGGCCTGGAACTTGAACAGCATTCCACGCCTTGATGAAGGGAGTTTGGCGGCATTAGCTCACCAGATAAAATCAGGTTCCAAAATGGACCCTTGCCCGCCGAGAATATTCCAAATGGCCTTGCCTGGCCTGGAAAAGCAGCTTCTGGATTTACTAAATGAGTCATTAGATTCAGGGTACCTGCCAGTGAAGCTGAAGAAAGCTAGGGTTATCCCCCTTTTGAAAAAAGTAGGAGCAGACACTAAGGCTTTAAAAAACTATAGGCCCATTTCCCAACTCCCTTTCCTAGCAAAGATCCTGGAAAAACAGGTCTTGAATACTCTGGCCCGCTACTTGGAGGAACATGGACTCCTTCACCCCAGTCAGGCAGGGTTTCGATCACAGCCCAGCACAGAGCTGGTGATGGCCTCTGTTGTTGTTAACGATCTGAGAATCAGGGCCGATAATAAACAGCCTTGTGCCCTGATTCTCTTGGATCTGTCAGCAGTTTTCGATACTGTCAGCCATGCTATCCTGCTGAACCGTGTATTGAACTTGGGAATCACGGGGCAAGCATTTAAATGGCTCAATTCCTTCCTAACTGGCCGGACTCAGAGAGTGCAAATGGGAGACAAACTCTCCGCTGCTAGTTTTGTGACTTGCGGCGTACCCCAAGGATCTGCACTGTCCCCTCTGCTATTTAATATTTATCTACAACCTTTAGCGGAGGAACTCACGCATAGAAACTGCCAAGTTTTTAACTATGCGGACAACACTCAATTGTTAGTCCAACTTGATAACACCGGCCAAGCGCAAGACTCAGTAAAGAATCTTCTTAGATTCACGGTTAACTGGATGGCAAACAACCTCCTGCAGGTTAACGCAGATAAAACTGAGGTGCTAGTTATCACTACACAAGACAGCCCCTGGTGTGAGCTCTTCTGGCCCCCCGAATTAGGGGAGGTGCCAACTCCGGGAACAGTAGCGAAAAGCCTAGGACTAAAAATTGAGGCAGAGCTGTCCATGGCCCCCCAAGTTTCCGCGGTGATAGGCACTTGTATAGGCCTACTTAGGCAACTCCGGAAACTTGTACCCATTCTTTCGGTTCCAACGACGCTCCATTCCATTGTGTCCGCCACAGGCATCTCGCGGTTGGACTATGGTAATGCTCTTTATTTGGGTCTTCCTCAAAGCTCCTTAGGAAACTACAGGTAGTGCAGAATGATGCGGCCTGGCTGATCTTCTCCCTACCGAGGAGAACTCGAGCAACGCCCCTTCTACGGAAACTGCACTGGCTGCCCATTGAACATCAAGTGCAGTTCAAGTGTCTTTGCATTTCTCATAAAGCCATCTATGGAGAAGCCCCCAAATACATTAAAGATCGTCTGAGAAAGTACACCCCTGGTAGAGCCTTGCGCTCCTCCAAAGCATGCAAACAACTCCACCGAGGTTTATTCTTAAATCAAAGGGTGGCAGAGCTTTGTCGGTCCTCCTTCAGCAAATCTGGAACGAGCTACCTGCAACCTTGCAAGGGGAGCCAGTGCTACTGTCCTTCAGAAAAGCGTTAAAGACCCACCTGTTTAAAAAGATTACATCTATACTTTAAACCGTTCTGTGGTCGCGGGTGGTCCATCGGTGGCATTGTTTTGTGTTTCTTTCTTTGAAAAGTGCTTAGAGACCAGTGGTGATTTGCGCTATACAAAACTGCAGTAACATAACATAACATAACATAACATAACATAACATAACATAACATAACAAAGTACATGCAGGCCCCCCATGCTCGGGACCCAGTCTGGGGACCTGCCAATGCCGAAGGGGGCCCCCGGAGCTCGAGCCCCCCCTTTTCCCTATGAGAGCTTTTTTACATCACTGGTAGGAGCAGGTTTAATGTGTACCAATCAGGCATTATGTTGAAGGTTTATGTATAATGGTACACATGATACAATTGGCAATCAATTTTCATCTGAGTTACAATGAGCGTGGTGAAATATGCTCTTTCTTCTTATAAAGAAATTAAAAAATATGATTTCATTAATCACTTTATTTCAATAAGCATGCAACACTCATCAAGTGCATTCAAGTTGTCATTTTTCTGCAGAAAATTTAAACTGAAAATCACGCGCAAGGCCAACGCTTACCAACAGAAAGAACGCACAAGAGTCAGGAGGATGTCGCAACTTCTGGCACAATTGTGCATGCTGTAGTGGGCGTTCCCACACATTTTGCATTGTCCAAATTGGGAGAATATCAAATGGAAATCCGCCAGCATGTTAACAACGTCCTTAAAAAAATCTCTTGAAGAGCTATCCTATTGTTATTTAAAGTGCCATGAAAATAAAATTAAGTATATTACAGCTATTTTAGAACTAATGTTTTGAGCAGTCAAGCAGAGTGGCAATACTTGCAGCACAGCAGCCTTTATTACTGACATAGTTGTTCACAGGTCCTGTACTGTACTGTCTTGGTAGGGTCTGTGCCTTTGAAGTGGGGATAACTTCAAAGCAGGCCATTGAAGTACACAGGTCTCCCTTTCTTTCCACTCCTGACTCCAGGCTATAAGTGGGGGTTAATACGCCCTTTGAGTGGAAACCAGGACAGCGCCTTTTCTGCTGCGTCAATTCCCCCCTCTCTTCTTGCCCAGGAAGAGCTAAAAGAATGCGGATAAATACAGAAGAATTCTCTGTCACACCCACCCTCCCTGTGCTTGTTGCTGTCCCGAGGGAATGTCAAAGTGCAGCTATCACCCATCCCAGGCGTGTATTAGAGACAGGCTGCATGGCACCCACAACAAAAAGAGAATGTCCATCTTCTAAAAGTGTAACTTCTAAAACAGTAATGTTAAATCCAACTTTAACAAGAAAAAGAAATGATCATTACCATTCTAAAGATATGAAACATGATGCAGCTACTCCTTGCTAACCTGGAATTACAGCTTAAATTCTTTTAAAGGAATTCCCAATGTTAGCCTATGAGAAGAGTAGGCCTCACAGTAGTGAAAAACGAATGTAGCTGATTGTCACTACAAGGACGTATAAAACTTTAAAGTACATGTGCTACTTTTTACAGAGTACCCTGCCCTTAGGACAACCTAGAGCCTACCTTAGGGGTGACTTATTCGTATTAAAATGGGGTTTAAGGCTTGACAAGTAGTTTTAGCTATTGAATGTGGGTTACTAGCACACCTAGTTTCTATTAGTTTTCTAACTGGTCTAAAATGAATGAAAAATAGAAGGAAATTAATCTGTTTATTGTATGCTTCTCAGTGTGATAGGGCTGCCTGTCCCTAGGATCTCAATGCGGTTTGTAATGGGTACCAAACAGAAACTGTTAGGACCTAACTGGGAGCACAGCAGATGCTTGTATATTCAAACTAGTGGTTATATACTATTTGTTCATCCAAACTAAACTGCTATTTCCAAAATTAAACACAGATACAATAAGTCTTTTATTCATTAAAGCAATTTCTTATTCATAATTCAAAGTCATTCCAAAGTTATTGAACAATGTACATTTTTGTCATTGCATCATGACTGTATATTGATACATGTAAAACTTAATGAATATACTCTGAGTAACATATTCTTAAACATCATGACTGAAATACATAATCAACGACAGTCGTTTGATGTTGGCCCAATGCATTTCGGGATGATGAGTCCCTTCCTCGGGGGCCGCTGTAAATAGAACAACAAAGGAAAACAGTGTTTTACAATATATAAGAGTTGGTTTCATCAACAAGATTCGCGTATAACTGATGCAAGCCAAAATAAACAGATCGAGGCATATAAGGGAAAGCTCTCTGTGATTGACCACACTAAAAAAAAAATAGCCATAAAGTCATGTAGTGTCACTGACTGGTCGATAGTACTCAAGTGTGCAGATTTATACGTGCTTGTTAGTTAAATGAAGCATCTCAATGGAAATGAAGCAGAGAGGATTATAGCATGTACAGTGCTGATCAGACGACGCAGTGATGTGTAAGTGCACCTATAAAGGATTAGCAAGTGAAAAACGAACAGAGAGTTACTGAGTGGAAAAAAGAAATTAGAACAGTGATAAGACGTGCTCATGTTAAAAGACGGGCAATGACGTTAATACGATACACCTTACAAGATAGTAACACTGACCTGTGTTTAACGAGGTGTGTTGAATGGAATTTTATCGCTCGAAAACAGAGCCAATGTACTACAGTCTGCAAAACAATTATTGCTGATTACCATTCCGTGAGGTGAAAATACTCTCCAACATAGAGTGAAGTGAAGAAAAAGGAAAAAAGACGATACCTAAAGATGGCTACGAGTGAGCACACTTTTAATTCCGGTAATCTGCGGGTGAGCAAAATACCTGCATTAGCCTCAATAGAAACATTGTACTCGGAGACGAGCGGCTGCGATATACTGAAAGTTATAAAAAGTGACCTCAGGCTCAGGATGAACATCGCTGTGGTTCTATGCTCTGATGAAAATTCTATTTCAGGACAGGAGGCTCCGATTATGCTAGTCTCATTTCTTTATTTAGAAATGCCCAGCAGCCATAAAAAAACAGATAAAACTACAATACCCAGCAACACTTGGGTCATAACCATAGAGTCTATACTATATAAGGTCATGAATAAGCATGGGCGGAAAATCCGTTCCGCTCGCGGATTTTGCGGATTTTCGGTAAATTCGCAATCCGCGAGATTCGCGAATTTCCCGCAAAATCCGCAAATCCGCGAGCAGCGGATTTTATGGCTTGCTCGCACTGTTCGCGTGAGTTCGCGGCTTCCCAGTTCAACTTCGCGCCCCGCGAATAAGCGCTAATTTGCAGAAATACGATTTTAGCAAAACTGAAACTACTTACCAGGTTCAAAAGTTCAAGCTCATCATTAGTAGCCATTTCCTGTAGTGCTTCCTGAGGGGCCCCTCCAGAGTTCAGTTGCCTACTTGCAACTATTATGTGACCCTGCTCTGACCCTCAGAATAGTTACACAAAGGTCCTGAATTACAGCTAAGGCAGACAAGCAGGAGCCAGGCTGGAAGTTCAAATCCAGTGACACATTAATCAGCCCCTAATTCATTATTGTCAGTTGGGGCAGGGCAGGTGTTGTAACTAATTTTGCAACAATGAAAGCACTTAGCAAGTGCAAAAGATCACTAATCAGGAAGCACTAAGGAAGCAGGTGCCAGCTAAAAAAATATTCTGTGACACATTAATCAGCCCCAAATTAATTCAGGTCACTTGAGGCAGGGAAGGTGTGCTTTGCTTTGCCGAAAATAATGTACACTGGACAACCAGAGGGTGCGGTGATGAAACAGAGGGTGGCATGGGTGGGCCAGAGGGTGGCATGAGTAGTCAGAGAGTGGCAGTGGTGACAGAGAGTGGCAGTGATGAAGAAGAGTGTCCCAAACAGGCTGGACACGTAGAAACAACAAGTTCGCAAAACTTGCGACCCGACAGGTAAGTTCGCGTTTGCGAAATTGTACAAAACCCTGGCGAACTGGCAGAAACCCGCGCGAACACAAAAAAAAAAAAATCCGCAAATTCGCGAGAATTCGCGGATTTTGCGGATTGCGAGTTCGCAAATCCGCAAAATTCACGAACGCGAGATTCGCAAAATTCGCCCATGCTTAGTCATGAAGACAATCCCACTTCCTCTTTCTTTGCTGCTCCGCAGCCAGTTAAGTGCAATTTCTCTTACCTGAATGCTTTTTGCTGTTATATCTTTCTTGTATGTTTCTTGCTGATGTACGCTTTGCTCGTGCGCTATTTGTATCATTGTATTTCATAGCGCTTTGCCGCGTTTCATCCCGCATTTCTGCCTCGGGTCCGCTTTATCAGGTTGCGGCGAGACGCGGCTGGGAGCGAGTGTCTCCTCCCTGAAGGCTGGGCGCGTGGTGCCTGTGCCTTTGCACTTTGTGGAGTGTGAGATTTGAGGTTGGGTGGCCTCGCGCTCCTTGCGCGAGCTGCCCGGTTTCCTTTGCAGGCAGCCGGTGTCCGCGCATGCGTGGTGTTCATTTCCGGCGCTCCGAACACATTCCTGTCACCGGAGCTTCAGTGAAGGACGTCCTTGCGGCGTACACGCCCACGGCCTCTGGAATTAACCCCTTTCGACGCCGGAGACTGTGGAAAGGTACCCGGCAGTATAATACATGCATAGGCTCTGCCTAGAGTGACCTTTTTGTACGGCAGCAAGCCCTCCCTCCACCCTCTATTGCTATTGAAGCAGTTTTTGCTGCAGACCTTGCTTACTGCGGGGTTTTTTCACTCCCCCTGAATTTAGCCTTTGGCAATATTGTCATTACATCACCTTGTGTTCCAAATTTCACGATTCTCGTGCACCATGAGTGACTATTACTATGATGAGGAAGGTGATTTTGATGAGGAGGCTCCCAAATCTCTGGAACAAGATTTGGTGGAAGCTCTTGACAGAGGAGTGCAGCACTCCATGAATAAGGCACTAGTAGGCGCAATAACGCCTCTGAAACACCATTTAACTATGTATGCACAACAACAGGGTTGGGTGCCTGTTTCTAAAAAATCCTCTTCATCCCCAGGCAATCCTCATGCCTCTGATTTCCGGAAGTTGGCGCAGTCTTTGTCTTCCGCCAAACCCAAGAATGTTGTTGAAGATGTAGATAGTGATGACCAACATTTCTCTTCGTCCTCGGACCCTGCTCCTCCTCCACCAAAAAAGAGGAAATGCAAAGAGCATTTCGTGGATGCCCCGACTCATCCTCCAGTTCTGACCTTTGAGCCCGCGGACATTATCCATCCGCATTCCACTGCGTGGCTTCCATCCCCGGCGGTGACGGAATACGTGCAGCAGCACATCCGTCATCCTTTCGAAAAGGAGGTACGTGCCCGTCTCCGATCGGAGTGCCCGAGACCAGATCTGGCGGACAACTTGGCGGACACACAAGAGGTGGACCCCACCATGGTGACTTACTTGCGTAAGTTTGCTAAGGACCCCAAGAAGTGTCTCGACAGGTCCTGGCGTTCGTGCCAGGACAAAGTCCTTGATCTGCTGGGGCCCCTCAACAAGATTTTGGATCTCGGATTCCTGGTGTTAGACGGAGACCTGGAGGGTCGGCCGAGCACAGGGGGAGAGGCCTCCGGTGAGGACCGTCTCCAGCGATCGTACAGACAAGTAACTTCCCCCCCACAAATGGACACCACACAAGGATACAATCTGCACACTTTATATAGGATTCTTGAGGCAAGATTATCAACGATACAGTGGGGGCAGGACACAAGGATCCTCCCAATTCTAGTCTCTGTAGGGTAAGGGGTAGCGGGACAGTCTTGGTACTGGTCCGGTACAAGGGCGGCCAGAAAGAGCTCACAATCCTCGAGCTCGGAGGTCTGAAAGGTCGGGCCGCGGCAGCGCCAGCAGGCTAGGATGAAGTTCTCGGCAAGGAGGGCCGCGGCAGCACCAGCAGGCTAGGATGATGGTTCTCGGTAAGGAGGGCCGCGGCAGCGCCAGCAGGCTACGATGATGACTTCTTTGCAGAGGGGCCGCGGCAGCGCCAGCAGGCAAGAGCGATGGTTCACAAGGATGGGCCGCGGCAGCGCCAGCAGGTCCAGACGAAGATGCACGTTGCAGAGGGCCGCGGCAGCGCCAGCAGGCTTCAGAGATGGTTCACAAGGCAAGGCTGAGGCAGCGCCAGCAGTCCGTCAGGGATGAGTTCTTCAAGGTGTCTCTCGACTCCAGGATACAACTGCCTTCCTGCTCTGGAGCTGCCCCAGTTATAGGTCTGGTCTCCTTTGATGTCCGGACCCTCGCGCTTGGAGGTCGGGAGGTCCGGGATGATGGAGTCCAGACACCCAGCAGGGGGGTGGAGCCAGCACCCGGGGAGGCCGGGGGCGATCGGCACCTGGTGGGGGAGAGCCATCGACACTCCTCTCTCCCATTGACCTGCCAAGTGGTCTCTTCACCTCCTGGGTGGATGGTGGTGCCTCGATGTCGGGGCCTGGCCAGGCCCAGGGTTGGGGTCGAGCTGAGGCCACGCGGCCTCGTGGTGCAGTGTCCAAGATGGCGGCTGGGCCGGGGCAATGATGCTGACGGGGGCCCGGGACAGCCGATGCTGGGATGCTTGGGAGCAGGCGTCCCGTTGGGGACGGTTTGCGTGTTGCTTCGGTGGGTTGCCGGGGTGGTTCTTCTGGGGACACCGGGAGAGCCGGCGTTCGGGCCTTATCATGCGGGGAGGGAGCGGTCCTTTCACGAGGCCTGTCCAACACCTGGCTAAAAGCACTTCAAGGATGGTAGATCCAGATGAACTGATCGAATGGGCTCAGCGGGCGATTTGTCAGTTAGGCAAAGCCAACTGCGCGCTCTCCAGTGAGAGGCGTAGATCTATCCTTCTCAAGCTCGATCCCAAATTAGCGGAGCTTTCTACCTCTGAGTCTGGTCCTGCGGCTCAGGGCTTGCTTTTTGGCCAACCATTTTTGAAGGAACTTACCCAGTTTGTTAACACTTTTAGTGGGTTGGATAAAGCCCAAGCCTCACTTCGCCGGACCTTTCGTCAGGTTTTCACCAAGGCCGGTCGAAACAGGGGACGCTCGTCCGGCCGCAGTCAACAACAGCCCTCTCAAAGAGGGTACCAGTCCCATAGAGGAGGGAACCAAGATGCAGGCTATTCCCAGAAATCTAATTTCTACCCATCAAGGAAAGGCAGTGGCCAGTACAGAAAGGGGCGTTCCGGTGGACAATCCGGAGGATATCAAGATTCCGCCACTTCAGGTGAGCCTGATTCCTGCATGCAGTGTTGTTCTGGGGGGCAGGATACGTTTTTTCCTCAACAACTGGCGCTTGATCTCCAGCGATGCATGGGTGCTGGAGACGGTCCAGGGGTACAAGACAGAGTTTTACCAACCCCAACATCAGTCCCATCCTCCCTCTCCTCTTTGTTTCTCTCAAAGAGATCAGGAGTTCATCACCGAGGAACTCAAGTCCCTTTTCTTAAAGGGGGCGATTGTACCAACCGTGCATCATTCGCGGGGGTTTTTCAGCACGGTCTTACATGTGGAGAAGAAGGGAGGGGGCTCCCGCTTGGTGCTCAATCTCAAGGAGTTAAACGGGGGAGTTGTCTACAGGCAATTCAAGATGGAGGGAATCCATCTGTTGAGGGATCTTCTACGCGAGAAGGATTGGATGGTTCGTCTAGATCTCAAGGACGCGTACTTGTCCCTTCCCATCTTCCGTCCCCATCGCCGCTTCCTCCAGTTCCATTGGCAGGGGACTAGGTACGAGTATCAGGTTCTCCCGTTCGACCTCTCGTCAGTACCCTGGTGCTTCACGAAATTGTTGAGGCCGGTCGTGGAATCTCTTCGCAGTCGGGGTGTGCGGTTGATCATTTACTTGGACGACATCCTCCTTCTACCAGATTGTCCACTCAAGCTAATGTCCCATCTGGAATGGACCGTAGATCTCTTGCAATCCCTCGGCTTTTTGGTGAACGCGCAGAAGTCTGTGTTGAGCCCGACTCAAGTAATAGACTACTTGGGCTTCAAGGTCAATTCTTTTTCATGTCAGCTTCCCTTACCCAATCAAAAGATTCGGTATATCAAGAGGGAGTTGACTTCCATTATTACGAAACCGACTGTGTCATTGAGATCGTTAGCACGAGTAGTCGGTCTCTTGGCCTCTTCCCTGCAGGCGATCTTCCCGGCCCCGCTGCATTACAGGGCTTTGCAGCATCTGAAAATTTGTCATCTCCAGAACGGCCTCAGATACTCAGATCAAATTCCTCTCTCGGAGGACGCGAGGTCGGAGATGCAGTGGTGGCTGGATCATATGGAGGCCTGGAATGGTCGAGTCCTGTTCGATGCCACACCGGACGTGGTGATAGAATCGGATGCCAGTCGTTGGGGCTGGGGGGCCCGCTGTGGTCCAGTCTCAACGGGGGGTCGTTGGTCTCCCCAGGAACTGTCCCTCCACATCAACTGTCTGGAGCTCCTGGCGGCCTCCTTTGCGATTTGTTGCCTCTCTCCCCTTTAGTCCAACTGCTGTATACTTCTCCGCATGGACAATGTGTCAGCGGTTCGCTACATCAACAAGTTGGGGGGGACCCGGTCGCGGTTACTGGCGGAGATTGCCAAAGATTTTTGGCATTATTGTCTGCAACAGAAGATCACGGTTATTGCAGAGTATCTCCCCGGCCACAGCAACCTGGTGGCGGATTGGAACTCGAGGTACCTGAGAGACTTCAGCGATTGGAGGCTCCATCCCCGTGTGTTCCGTCGTCTTCTTCGAGCATGGGGGCAGTGTCAGATAGACCTGTTTGCCTCCCGCCTCAACACCCAACTCCCGCTGTTTTCCACAGTTGGAGGCCAGATCCGGAAGCCCTGGCCACGGATGCTTTTCTCCAACTTTGGCCGGCGACTCTGTGTTATGTCTTTCCTCCCTTCATGATGATCCCCAGAGTCCTGGCATACGCGAAACGCTATCAGACAGAGCTGATTTTGATTGCTCCTCTGTGGAGGCTCAAGCGTGGTTCCCGGTTCTCTTGGAGATGGCTTGTGCATTGCCGTTCCTTCTTCCCCAGAAGTGGAATCTCTTAATCGATCCTCTTCAGAATCCGCATCCCCTGATTCTCTCAGGGTCTCTTCTTCTCCTGGCGTGGCGGATTTCGGGGAACGCTGGTCGGTCCCGGGCCTTTCGGCTGACGCTTCCAGATTCATCAGCGACGCCTGGTCTCCAGGTACCCACAAGCGCTACAGGGGTTCTTGGAAGCGGTGGAGTGACTGGTGTCTTCAACGACAAGTTGATCCAACATCAGCATATGTCTCTGTGATGGTTAATTTTTTGGCCTCACTGGCTTCCTCCGGTTTGGCATATCGCACGGTGAACAATTTCCGTTCTGCTATCTCCGCGGGTCATCTCCATATAGACGGCAAGCCGGTGGGTGAACATCCCTTAGTGTCTAAATTGCTCAAAGGTATATGCCTGGCTAATCCTCCACGTCCTAAGTATGTTTCATTATGGGACGTGTTGGTGGTCTTACGTTTTCTGGAGGCCTGGCCGAGCAATTCTTTGCTCTCCCGCAAGCAACTGTCTGCCAAGCTGACTATGTTGTTGTGCCTGGTTTCCTGCAAGCGGGTGTCTGATGTCCGGGCTTTAGACCTGGCCGGACGCAGTTTCACTCCGGAAGGTGTCACGTTTCACCTTTCTCGGCGTACCAAGACCCATACTGCGTTCATTTCTTATCCCTCTTTTCCTACTCATCCTAATCTGTGCGTGGTACAGTGTCTCAAGGATTATGAAGTAAGTACTTCAGCTTTTCGCTCTGATATGCAAGGTCAGTTGTTGATCGCTTTACAGAAGCCTTTTCGCCCCGTTACCCCGGCTACGTTAGCTCGATGGGTACGTTGGCTCATGGTGGAAGCGGGTATTGATGTGTTTGTTTTTGGGGCGCACTCTACTCGAGGGGCGATGGCTTCTAAGGCTTTCTCTATGGGTGTTACACTGTTTGATATTATGAAGGCCGCAGATTGGTCCTCTGATTCTGCTTTCAAAACCTTTTATTATAAGCCTATTGAGAATGTTGCTTCTGTTGTGGTGGATCAGCTTTAAACAAGCATAATCGGAGCCTCCTGTCCTGAAATAGAATTCAAAATTTGCAAACAATCGTGACAAGAATTTTCAATTCTATTAAGGACAAGGAGGCTAGGATTATCCCACCCAGTATTTACATGCATTATTGTATATGTAAAGATGTTCATGTTTTTCTTCATGCTGAAATGTTCACATTGATTTGTTTCTCTCTACCCACCCTTCTTTTGAATGTTCATGTTTACACGGAATGTGTATTACGGCTCTGTGTTTTCTTTTCAGGATCTGATCCCAAGTGATGTCTCTTCGTTGAAGCCTGGTTTTTCCTGCCGTCTTCTTTGAAGATTGGGATTCCTGTTTTTCTTCTGCTGTTGCATTGATGAACTCTCCTTCGTTCTCCTGAGTTTGGAATGTATTCCTTGATGGTTTTCCTGTTGACTGTTCTGATTTTCTTGGACGGTATATCACCAAAGAAAGAGGAAGTGGGATTGTCTTCATGACCTTATATAGTATAGACTCTATGGTTATGACCCCAGTGTGGCTGGGTATTGTAGTTGTATCAGTTTTTTATGGCTGCTGGGCATTTCTAAATATATAAATGAGACTAGCATAATCCTCGCCTCCTTGTCCTTAATAGAATTGAAAATTCTTGTCACGATTGTTTGCAAATTTTGAATTCCGCTTGACATTCAAACCCTGACGCGAGTCGGCGACGTTCTAATATACTGAGCGTGCAACTAATATGAAATTGAAATAGGACTCAAGGTGGTGGCCATGTTAGTAGGGGGAACTTTAGTGAAAGCTGATGCTAAACTAGACTACATGATAGCTAATTCATGGTGTGAACACTTTTTGGAATAACAGGTTTCGATAATATATCGCAAAATAAAAAACAGGATTAGTAAAACCGTAATAAGACTTTGTCATTATCATCAAACAGTAAATAAGATCAATGTGAAAAAACATATAATGAGATTTTGTCACATTACATTACAGAGTGTAGTCAACATAAATGGTTCACACATTAATGGTGGTGAACTAAAACAAATGCATAGTGACAATTATGGTTCTGAATAAATAAATACTATAGCAATTGCATGGTGACAATTGTGGTTCTGAATAGATAAATACTATCAAGTTGAGTGAAGTTTCAATAGAAAAATGTCAAAATGATAGGTAACATTTAAAGATGGGGAAAACATATGATCCAATACTGTTACAAAAAACAACTTAAATCTAATTTATCATTAAGTCCCATCAGTTCCATAGTTTGATATTTTTTTAATGAGCATGACTTCTCTTCGTGATAAGTACTGACTGGGGTCCCTACCCTCTCTTATTTCAATCTTCTCTATCACCATGAACCGCACTTGAGATAAATTATGGTGATGTTGTAACCAATGTACTACTAAGTTGGAATTTGTGTTTTTATTTTGTATCATGCTTTTGTGCTCTCCTATCCTTACTTTGACTTTGCGCTCAGTTTTCCCTATATACATCAGTCCACAGGGACACAATGTTGTAAATCACAAAGTTGGAGTTACAGTCTGCTGTAAATCATAGTATTGATAGTTTTTTCACATTTATGTTATTTACTGTTCGATGATAATGACAAAGCCTTATTCCGTTTTTTTTAATCCTGTTTTTTATTTTGCGATGTATTATCAAAACCTGATATTCCTAAAAGTGTTCACACCATGCATTAGCTGTCATGTAGTCTAGTTTAGCATTGGCTTTCACTAAAGTTCACCCTGCTAACATGGCCGCCACCTTGAGTCCTATTTCCATTTCACATTAGTTGCACGCTATCACGCTCAGTATATAAGAACGTTGTTGACTCGCGTCAGCGTTTGAGCGTCAAGCGAAATTTTCAACAGAGCATAGAACCACAGCGATGTTCGTCCTGAGCCTGAGGTCAGTTTTTATAACTTTCAGTCTATCGCAGCCGCTCGTCTGTGAGTACAATGTTTCCATTGAAGCTAATGCACGTATTTTGCTCATCTGCAGATTACCGGAATTAAAAGTGTGCTCACTCGTAGCCGTCTTTAGTTATCGTGTTTTTTCCTTTTTCTTCACTTCACTCTATGTTGGAGAGTATTTTCACCTCACGGATTGTTAATCGGCAATAATTGTTTTGCAGAATGTAGTACATTGGCTCTATTTTTGAGCGATAAAATTCCATTCAACACACCTCGTTAAACACAGGTCAGTGTCACTATCTTGTAAGGTGTATCGTATTGACTTCATTGCCTGCCTTTTAACATGAGCACGTCTTATCACTGTTCTAATTTCTTTTGTCCACTTGGTAACTCTCCATTCGTTTTTCACTTACTAATCTTTTATAGGTGCGTCGTCTGATCAGCACTGTACATGCTATAATCCTCTTTGCTTCATTTCCATTGAGATGTTTCAGCTAACTCACGAGCACGTATATATCTGCACACTTGAGTACTATCGACCAGTCAGTGACACTACATGACTTTATGGCTAATTTTTTTTTGAGTGTGGTCAATCACAGAGAGCTTTTCCTTGTATGCCTCGATCTGTATATGTTGGCTCGCATCAGTTATAAGCAAATATTGCTGATTAAACCAACTATTATATATTTTAAAACACTGCTTTCCTTTGTTGTTCTATTTACAGCGGCCCCCGAGGAAGGGACTCATTGTTCCGAAATGCATCGGGCCAACATCAAACGACTGTCATTGATTATGTATTTCAGTCATGATGTTTAAGAATATGTTACTCAGGGTATATTCATTAAGTTTTACATGTACCAATATACATTCATGATGCAATGACAAAAATGTACATTGTTCAATAACTTTGGAATGACTTTAAATTATGAATAAGAAATTGCTTTAATGAATGAAAGGCTTATTGTATCTGTGTTTCATTTTGGAAATAGCAGTTTAGTTTGGATCAACAAATAGTATATAACTACTAGTTTGAATATACCAGCATCTGCTGTGCTCCCAGTTAGGTCCTAAGTGGTTTTAGCTGCCAAGTCGATGTGGCAGTAAACTGCACACACATGCCTTGCAATGCCGGGCCTGAGACAGGTTTGAAAGGCTACCTGTGTGGGTGGGATAATCAGTGCTGCAGGCCCACTAGTGGCATTTAGGTTACATGCCCTGGGTATAGGGCACATCACTTCGCAATGGACAAACAAGTAAACTAAATATGCCAGGTGTGTATAAACCAATGTTTAGGGGAGAAGCTCATGAACTTTAGCACTGGTCAGCGGTGGTAAAGTGCTCAGAGTCCTAAGGCCAACAAAAAGAATCAGTAAATAGAAGATGTAAGCAAGCAAACAGTTGGGGGAAGACAATCCTAAGGATCATAGGTCTAGCACGTGTGCACTCAGCTGAAAGTGGGGAGATCTACCCAACCTCTAGGGAGTTCTCATCATTAAGGTAAAAAAACCTGCATAGACCATCAACATTGGTGTGGTCTACCCATTATTATTATTTTTTCTTTAGAGTTTATATAGCGCAAACTAGACCAGAAGATATCAGGTATCAGAGTTGTTGAAAATGGCCCTTTCTTGCAGAGTTATCCCCAAACTTTTTGCTTCTTCCTCCTTTATTTTTCTTGACCCGTGGTTGTTGGCAATAGGACTCCGGGCACTTTACCACTGCTGATCAGTGCTAAAGTGCATATGCTCTCTGTGTAAATTGTTATTGTGTTTGGTTATCCATAATTGGCTGGTTTGGTTTACTTGTCAGACCCTAGTACAGTGCACTGAGTGTGCCCAGGGCTTGTGAACCAAATGCTGCTAGTGGGCTTGCAGCACTGGTTGTGCCACTCACAGAAGCAGCCTGTAAAAGTGTGTCTAAGGCCTGCCATTGCAGAGCCTGTGTGCAGTCTGGTACTGCCATGCTGACTGGGCAAGTGCACCCACTTGCCAGTACTTAAACCTTCCCTTTTCTTCATATCAGACACCCCTATGGTAGGCCCAAGGGCAGGGTGCGTTGTAAGTATAAGGTAGGACATGCGCTGGTGTGTGGGACATGTCCTAATAGTGAATTACAGCCATTTTCATTTTTCACTATTGCAAGGCCACCTGTTCTCCATAGGCAAGAATGGGCAGTTAGATTATTACATTTTATAATCCTAACTGACTCAGGGAACATGGTATAAATTCGACTTTAGTATGCCTGACTCAGAATGATAAAATACATCATTTAGTAAAGTTGGTTTTAACATTCTGTGTTTGAAAATACCACTTTTAGAAAGTAGGTATTTTCTTGCCTAACTAGCCAAGCCGACCTCTGCTAGGTTGTGTATTCCTTGTCTGAAGTTTGAGTGACAGGGCTGGGGGATTCTAAGAGACAGGATGAGTCAGCCCAGTGGTCAATAGAGAGATCGGTATCTAGATTGGAGGGAGGAGTTGACCCTGGGACCTTATAGGACTGTGCCTGCCCCCACAGTGCTGACTCCAACCCCTGTGGGGCGTATGATGTCTCTACCCAGCACTGTGAAAGGAGAGAAGGAGTCATGTAAACAGAGTGCTCCAGAACTGGTTTGTACTAGGCAAAGGCTCATTTGCCCTTAGAGGATAAAGGATTTTGGGGTATAAATATTGGGACCCTGATCCCAAGAAATTAGATCATCCTGGAATCAAGAAGGAACCTCTGCCAAGGAGAAAGCTGGAAGACTGAAGAGGAAGGACTGTCCTGCTGTGTACTTGTGGTCTGACCTGCAGTTGCTTTGCTGCCAAGAAGAGGGGAAGTACTTTGCTTTGTGCTGTGTCCCCTTGCTTAAAGAGATCTCCAAGGGCCTGAGTAGAGCTGGCTCCCTGTTAAGAAGTCCCAGGAACAAAAGGACTTCTCCCCCAGCTTCGCCCCTGAACTCTAATGAGAGAGTTATGTCCTTCCTAGAGTGCTTGGTCCAGTTGTGGTGCCTCTGGAAGTTGTACCTGTTGTTTGGAAGGCTGGACAAGGAGAAACTAAGACAATCTGCAACATTTCACGCATCACTCGCTTGCAGAGCGCATCCCCGAAAGTGCGAGGAAATTCCTGTTGCCGCGAAGATCGAGATCGGTGCAGCACCTGTTGCCACTGCAAGAGCTGACGCATCCTTCGCTTGTGGAACGCATTGGCCCGGTGCGGGAAGATTACTGTCGCTGCGAACATTGTTGCAGAGCCTGTCGTGTCGCTGGGTGAGATCGCCGCACCGCTTGCTTGCGGACCGCATCACGTCGCTGCGAACATCGTCACAGAGCCATCGCATCGAGGGGCCGCGAGAGGAGAAGATCAACGCTGCCCATCGCCGCCGCACCTGAGATCGTCGCCGTCCTAAAGATCGACGCATCGTGCCTTTGCGAAACGCTTCCTACCGGACCTGCGCACTGGAATCTATACAAGGTATCGCCTCCCTCCCCATACAGACCGGATTCATCACAACATGCCCGATGCGTCCAGCGGGATGTCGCATCGCCTCCCCGGGGTCTCAGGAGTGATGCATCGCTTGTTTTTCAAAACTCCAGCTTCCATTTGGAACTTTTGTCGCATCTAAAGGTACTTTTGGCTAAACGTGACGCAACTGTGGATTATTTTGACGCAAACCCTAGAACTCTTTGAAAACCATATTCTTGAACTGTGTATGTTGGATTTTTGTCGTTTTGGTCTTGTGTAGTTTAGATAAAGATGCTTTACTTTTCTAAACTGTTGTGGAGTCCATTTGTGGTGTTTTCACTGTGTTACTGTGAGTGTTAGTACAAATACTTTACACATTGCCTTTGATAAGCCTGTCTGCTCGTGCCAAGCTACCGAGGGGGTGAGCAGGGGTTATCTAAAGAGTGTATCCCCCTTACCCTGACTAGAAGCAAGGGTTCCTATTTGGACATTGGTACCTACCTCTGCCAACTAGAGACCCCTAGATCTAACGAGAGCGCTTTACATGAGCACCAGTTTTGTTACACAAGGACATATGCATTTTGTTAGGCACGGGCGATTAAGTGATTTGGCGAGCGTAGCACCGACACGGGTAGTGTGGGTGTCTCCTGGGGCACTGACTTTAGTGCTGGCACTTCCAGCAAAAGTTTTTCAATAAAGTTATTCTTTAAAGGCGTTTCTTGTTTATATCCAAAGTATTTTATTCATACTTCTCATGGATATTCAATGTTTGTTCAAATTTTCTCAACAATGTAATTCTTCATTTAAAATAAATCACAACAATCCTTCCAATGCATTTCGGCACTAGGCCTTCATCAGGGAAGTCTGTAATGCAAAAAATATATATATAACTCCTCTGTATCACACTCAATGTATTGTATTCAACATAAACATATATATAACAAGATACTCGAAGTTAATTTCGTAACCACATTTCAAAGATGGTGTAAACGATCTATAAGGATGTTCAAAGTATTATAACTATGACGGTAAAGAGCCGCTCCCATTCTCGATTTTTCAAAGGAAATATGACCTCACCCCAATGGATTTCTACGAATTTCTAAAAATCAAGGCGATATTGTCAGCTCGTAATTTCCCCCCTCACACACCGTGGCTGATAGCTCATCTCCCACGACTTATGTCTGCGGGGCACTTCGTCTCTAAGGTATATAAGCTGTTACTGCCCTTACCTAAGAAAGCCCACAGACAGGTAGAATTGAAATGGGATGCTGAACCCAATTTTACCGGAATAGGGTTTGATTGGGAAGCGATACATAATACTGCTCTAGCCCACAAAGTGTCACCCATCCTATTTCAGACAAAATATATGCTTATAAACAGGGCATTCCGGACCCCGGAAAAGCTTTTTAAATGTAACCTAAGGGATACACCTACATGCTGGAACTGTCAGTCAGGCTCTGGTGACCTCGCACATATGCTATTCAATTGCCCTTCTCTAAAAATATATTGGGGAAAAATATTTGATTGCATTAACCATGTTTTTAAAATAAGACCTGCAAAGGAATTTGTTTATGTCATTCTGGGAGCGCTTGAGCCGCAGTTACCAACTGAACAGGATCGTCAGCTTCTAGACGTAATGCTAACGCTTGCATGTAAAGTGATTCTATGCAAATGGAAGAATGCAGCAGAGGTTAACTTCAAAATCTGGCAGGAATGGCTTTCATTTCTGAGAGGTGCTTATAACCCGGCACTGCAAGCATCTACATGGAGACCTTCCAATAAGAAACTATGGAAATCACTGGATATATCTTCCTTTCACTATGAACCACCTTGAGATAATATGGGTTAACATGTACTCAGAACAGCTTTTGGTTAAAGTGTGATCGAGGGTCAGGCCTTTTTGATGATTTTGAAACAACATTTAAGTGCACCTGTAGTGATATCCCTAATGATTCCAGCCTCTGTTCCCATGCATTGTGTATGTGTCCATATGTCGATTGTGCAAGCAACATGTGATTTTATTTGGATTTGTGTAATTGTTCCCTAATAACCTCATCGAATCATTTCTGTAAAGGAAGACTTACTGTATTGTTCTTTACTTTTGTTCTTTACTTCAATAAAAATGATTTGAAAAAAAACCAAAAACATATAAATACATAAACATGCCGTATAATATACAGGAAACAACATTCAACATTTACAGTACAAAAAAATGAAAAGGAGGGGGAAGGGCGAAAGAACGAAATCTTCAACATGCATCCGCAATAACTTGGGGCCATATGTATCATCATCACCATTTGCGATTTCTAAATAGCGATTTTTAAGGAATCGCTATTTAGAAATCGCAAAATGGTATGTATGTAGAAAATCGCTATTTTTTAGCGATTTCCAATTATTCCTTATTTGCGAATTCGCAATTTGCGAATTCGCAAATAAGGAATAATTTCCCATTCATTTCTATGGGCCAGTAGCCCCATAGAAATGACTGTGAAATAATTCTCAATTTGCGAATTCGCAATTTGCTAATCGCAATTTGAGAATTATTTCAAGGGTGCAGGGGTGTCTCAAGGACACCCTGCTGCACCCCTGTAAATTACATGTGTGTGCATATGGCGAACATACATGCCCAATGGGCATGTATGTGCGTCATATGCCACCCTCACAAATGCACAATTGTGCATATTTGCAAGAAATCGCAAATTACCACCAACTACAAGTTGGTGGTAATTTGCGATTTCTAAACCTGAATTCGCAATTTTGAAAAGCTTCATACATAGCATTTAAGGAATCGCAAAATTGTGATTCCTTAAATGCTTAAGCAAAATAAGGAATCGCAATTTTTTGCGATTCCTTATTTTGCTAATTTTTCATACATTTCAAAATCGGAAAAAAGGCCGTTTGCGGTTCGCTAAGGCCGAAATTCTGCGGATGTCGGCACTAATGAATCGCAAAAGGCTTGATACATATGGCCCCTGGTCCAATATTTAACAAAAATTGAGGATT